>NC_061523.1:8682500-8982500 GCF_022379125.1 Scophthalmus maximus | reverse complement strand
TAATAAACACAGACTGCTCAAGGCTGATATGTGCGGTCACATGCTAGTCCTTTGTTAGCACCAGGAGCTGCACAAGGGGCAGCGGTTGCCTCTAGTGACAACCACTTTTCAAACATACAGAGATTGACGAGGAAACAATGCAACCCGATTTCTGGCGATACTGTATAAGTCTCTGCATCATCTTTGCTGAACACCTGTGGCTATTGTTTCCTTCACACACGTCGCAACTCACAACTTTACTTGAGTCTCATTTAAACAATATACATGCGATTGCAGACATGTAAAGCCACAGACACAGAACGGGTTGACGGGTTCTAGTGACCACATACCATAAATGACCCTAGAGTCTCCACACAGTCTGAAAACCACAGCAAAAGCCTGCACTGGAATTGTGACCCCCTCGGCAGTCCATGACAACAACATTCAACCCTGATGAAAAACATATGGCACCAGCGGCGTCTGGCTGTCTTCAAATGCATGCTCAGTAGGGTTTGTTCGAGGTGTTTGTGACTGTGTAAGTGTATTTGTACAATCTGAGTTTTTTTAGAATTGGAATATGCGGCGCAGGACTTAGTGGAGAGTAATGTGAGACCTGGGTTTGGGGCTCTAAGTTTAGACGAACCTCCTCACTCACATGCCTGTGTGTCTCGGGCAGAGCTCCCTGCAGGGAGATTCCCACACTGTTGCGCACCGGCATTTGTGCAAAAACGGACACAAACATTGTGGAATCATAACCACTAATTCATCAGGCTACCGTGGATCAGTTTCCTTTCTGCAATATCACTTTCATTCATTAGAAACAGAACGGAGACATGAGATGAATTGTATAAATCTATTGCTCTGCCCCTGAAGAGACTTTGGAAACAGATACACAAATTAACAAGCCACAAATAGCAGAACTACAACGACTACATGACAGTTACTTAAAGCTTCACCTTCCACCCCTACAACCTGTTGACTGACAGCAAATCAGGCAGTTTGTTTTTGTGACTAGGTACAAAGTACAGTGGTGTTAAACCAAGGAGGAAAGTTCATGACACAGCAAGAATGGTGTGTTAAAAAGAGCAAAAAAACCCCAGTAACTCTTACCTCTGTGATGCCTCCAGTCCTCCCTTCTCAAGTCATTTCTCAAGTGAGTGGCAGAATGTGTGTGTATTATCTATATGTCTTTGTGTATGTGTGTGTGTGTGTGTGTGTGTGTGGTTTCACCATTTGACTGGCGAATTGTCTCTGATGGCTGGTGAAACTGGCACCATTCCCAAAAAAAAGAGATAAAGAAAGTCAGAGTGTGTGTGTGTGTGCGTGTGTGTGTGCGTATGTATGTATACACCTATGAGCGCTACAGAGGCTAACAGCATGTCACGGAGTGAGGGAGTTTTTCTTCGCTGTTAACTCCTCCCAACATTTATTTGGGACGAGGGTACAGCCCCCTCCTTCTCTCCCTCTCTCTTTTTTCTCACTCACCCCTACACACACACACACACACACACACACACACACATACACACACACACACACACGCTCTCTCTCTCTGTCGAAATGTGTCAACAAATGAGCCTGCAACCGAACTGAAGCAGTGAAAACAGGTCAGGTTGAAATTAGCTTTTGACCTTTTCTTGTAAGCGATATTAAACTATGTGACATCTCTTCCCATTAAGAGGCATAAGAGCAAAGTATTTCCTCATTCTACAACACCAGTCGCACCAGTTTGGTTTTTGACGCGCCCGCACTCAGGAGAGGACAGACGATGTTGAGGCACAAAACAATCAGACGATTTATACAATCGCTCAGTTCATACCTGAGAAATCACTCATCTTCATTCCAAAGGTGTTGAGCTGCCACAGTCCTGTCGAGTGAGTTACACACACATCAACAGCATTCCACCAAACTATAATGCCTAGAAATGAAAAGTGTCAAACTTCATGTACAAAACTAAGGGATATGGCGGTGCGAGGGGAGATAATAATCCCCAGGCCAACGGTGGTTTGGTTTCTTGTTTTTTTCTTCTTCTCTTTCCCTGCTTAGTTAAATATAAACTCTGGAACTGATTGTGTATCCCCGGCCCCCAGTCCAATATGACAAAGTCACCCTGAACATAGAATATCAGCCCTGCACTGCACATGTGATCATGCAATTTGCTATGCAAGGCTGCAGGACACAGGCCACTTATTCTGCTCTGTTTGCAAGAGTGTGCGCGTGTGCGTGCGTGTGTGTGTGAGAGAGAAAGGCAGAAAAAGTGTGGTGGAATGTGGGTATATACTGAATGGCAACAAATTACCTATAGACAGGAATGGGTGGAGTTAGCAGTGTAGCATTACAGGGTGGACGGTACAATTTGCGTTCATGTGTGAGTGTGTGTGTGTGTGTGTGTGTGTGTGTGGGGGGGGGGGGGGGTGTTCACACATCAGGCCGTGTGGCTGGACAAAGGGCAAGGATTGAGAGGGTTAGTGAAGAATGCAGCATATTGCTGATCGCTGCTACTGATAATGCACGCATGGCCTGAGTTAGTGACTGACGGATGATTAGGCCGCACGGTGTGGCAGTACACTGGGAAGGCATGAAAACACTGTCGTGTCATTTGGGCTCAGCGTCGCTGTTTCACACTGTTTGATGTGCTTGATGAGGCAGTTTCCTTTAGAAGGAGATGGGTGATGTCAACAGTGTGCCAGTTTATTCCAGTAAAAACACATACCAGGAGATGATTGCCCCTCTTGTTGAATAGGGGGCACTGGTGCCTTTGCAGACGGTGACAACACTGTGTTGACCTGGCGGCCTCCTGCCCCACTGCCTCCAGTTCGCAGGAAGGCCAGCTTCCTGTTTTTCTGCCCCGTCAGTTTTGGAGGACAAAAGCACAACGCAGGATTGACATAGGAGCACAATCAGCACCCGGCGCACGTCAGGCCCACAGGACACCCACCTACACACACGCACGCACGCACGCACGCACGCACACACACACACACACACGCACACACACACTCACCCTGAAGTTGGTCTTCTCTGTCAATCATTATCCCTTCTGATCATACTAAGCTTTGACCAGGGCACAGCCAGTAAACATGTAGCAAACATTTAGGACGCTCGCATTTATGTATTATTTACTTTTTCATTTAGAGTGAACTTTTCAATTGTTTGTTGAAAAGACCAGACATAAGCATTGGACAGTCAAATTTATTGACGTAACAATGATGACTTGATCTTGAACCAGTGATGTTACATGGTACAAACTTCTTCTGTAATGGCGGAATTTACGAATCAGCTTTTATCGAATGCAATTTCTTTATTGCCATGTAAAATCCAAATCCAAAGCTCTCTGCTCACAGTATAGAACTCTGTGAGAACTGAGAGAGAAGAGCAGATTAGATGATGAAAAGAGGTCGTCTTGTACAAACACAGAGCTCCAGAAGCGAGGAGGTAAGACTGATCATGGCAGCAGAGAGGGCGAGAGAGGGAGAGAGAGGGAGCCTGTCACATCCCGCCATTGTCCAGCTTCCTCCGAGCTTCAGAACCACGGCTTCCTCAGGACACGGGAAGAGTTATTTGGTTAGTTTCATAAAACAGCACATGGACGCACGCACACACACGCACACGGCCTGAGCATAAAGTTCTTCATAGCTCCTATGACAACACAAATAATAATAAATGCATATTTGAATTAGGCTATACAATATTTTTCTGTCTGTTTAGAATATTTAATATATTTCCATTGCCTTCCTTTTTATAATAATAGCAATGATAAACTTTATTTATATTGCTCCTTTCCAAACACTGTCCCAGGGTGCTTTACAAGTTAAAAATAAACACTCGAGGACAAATAAGAGGGAAAGAAAATCAAAAGCAGTTTGAAGATCTCTGACTGTGACTAATGTGTGAGACTGTGGTAAACGGCGGCTGCGTGTTTGACCATTGGTTGGAGATGGAGATCTTTCCACTGAGTCCTGAATGGAGCACAAGTCTTCTTCTGTTCATCACACAGTCAAAGTGTTTCAGTAATGACCAACAGAGTGGGGGGCAACCGTGTCACAGTTAACCTCAGCTCCTCACTGCAGCTCCACCGCAAATAATCCAATTAACTCATTTGCTTACGACGATTTTCCAGAAGGGGGCGGTGTCGTGATAGTTTTAGCAACAAGCCCGGCCCAGCACTGCAAAAAGAAAAGAGGAAAACACCAACAAGTCCTTTTAGAAAGACCCCACAGACTCTTTCAATATGATAAATGTATGAGGTTACTGCTATGACTCTTATTTGTATGCCAATTGGCAAATAACGCAGGCTTCTTTTATCAAGGTAAAAATGCAGCAGGTATTTTGCATCTCTGTCTCAGGTCTCACCTCGAGTGGATAATGAATAAAGACCGAGACTAATGACTTTTGAACACTTAACACTCTTTAGCAGTGTGATGTAGGCCATCGTGTCCTCCGAGCGTTCACAGCAGCCCAGAGTGACGTCGCTGACTCGGGATAATGAGAGTGATTAGTCAAGTTACCCACAGATAGCGAAAGCCACACCGGAAATACAGCAGCCTTACTTTCACAATAAAATAAAAAGCTTTTTTTTTTCATTTACCGGATCCACTTGACATCAAGTGGTAATTCTCATTTGTATGCGTATATTATGCACATGTTTCTCGATGTGTTTACAGGTGTGTTGTCTGCTGTATACATTGGACCCTGCTGAAGTTGCAATTTAAGATGTCCAGGATACAGGAATAAGAAAGAAAAAAGCGTTAACAGTGTGTTTCATGTCATGATATTTCAAAGAGATAATTTGTAAATGAAACAGCTGAATGTCATTCAACTGAAATCTATATAATTTGTTAGCTAGTTATTTTAGTGTAGTGTTTTGAGATATGTTTTACTGTAACCCTTTATATACCTCAATTAATAGATAACTAGTAGATGGATAGTGAGATAATTAAATTTAACGTCTAACGTGAAAAGTATTGGACCCATGTGTTTGCCGTACTCTACAGCACCTGAAACTGAATATTAATGGTTTCAAATTGTTTTCAAATCAAATTTGTAAATCAGGGAAAGGTAATTTACTGCTCAAACTGAATTGAACTTTTAATTCATCAATCATGTGTTTATCAGTGGTTTTTGCCTTTTCAAAATAATGCTTTTGGCGATCAAAGCACGTTGATTTGGATAAAGGTGTTTGGCATATTTTTTCAGGGTCAAATCAGTGATTTGAACATCTTACACCCAGAACAAAAAACAAGCCACAGCCGATGAGAATCACCTAATTGCTCCTCTTATTCTGAAAGCGGACGGCCGGAGCGCGTTTCCTGTGAGTGGGTTGGCAGCGTTTGCGAGGCGCGCGGCGACAGCGGCAGGCGGGCGGGCACAGCGCACCAGGGGGGGCGGGCACAGCGCAGCAGGGGGAGCGCGCCCGGAGCTGGAGTCAGTCCCGGAGCGAGGATGTGAAGGTGCGACTCGACTGAGCAGCGTTGTGTTGTGTGTATCTGAGGGAAACAACCCACATCACCACACGGCAACCACAGGAGCTTCATTGGGATTTCATGAGCACAGGAAAATATCCTCGCTTCATTTGTTTTTCATTTAAAAAAAAAAAAAAATGATTTTACATATTTTTTAAACCATCGCGCTGTGGCTGCGTGCACCTCCTCCAACAATTGACTGGGGAGCAGTGTTGCGGAGAGTGAGGAGCATCATCTATGTTTGCTGGATATCTCTTCTTCTTTTTTTAAATAATTGGCTCACACAGTTTGCAAGGGGCAAAGTGCTCCGCGAAGACCTCCTCTTGCTTTATGGGATTATTTGCGACGAAGCCCCTTTGTTTTAGATAAAACCACATTGGGCATCATGAGTTTCAGAGGTAAGTCCATTCTTGCGCTCTCTTTCTCTCTCTCTCTCTCTCTCTACTTGCAAGGACAACACCTATTGGTGCGAGCAGGGAGAAGAACTACTACAGAACAATAGAAGCACATAACCAGTGTGAAAGAGGAGATGACCGATAATAAACATTTGAAAAACAAAGCTGAGATTATGGTTTTATTCAACGCCTCAACGCCGCCCCCCACACCCTTTTTTAAGAATATTTCATTTCACACTCATTTAAGATTTACATTTTAGCATTTATCCATAAATCAAATATTTGGGGCTGATGGGAAATAGTGTGAGCCAGCAAGCCCTTAGCGGAGCAGGTTTAGAGGAGAGCTAAGAATATCTGGAGGTCAACGTAGCATTTGCCCAGAGTTCAGGTGAGAACAAGCATTTTTGGGATTCCTCGTCCACGTACAGTAACAGCTGTTGCTGGGGCCCCTCCTAACGTCTCCCTCTCTCCTCCACCCCTTCGCTTTCACCCCCCCCCCCCGCTCCTTCCTCATCCTCTTCCACACCAGCAGCATGTGCCTTTGACCTCCCCTCGGGAGACCACTCGGGCTTTCAGCTGCTGCCTCTTCGTAAAAAGTCCACCTGCTCTTCTCATGGAGTTTGGTGTATGTGTGACGCAGCACATGACAAACAAGTCTGACAGCCCGAGGGCTCCTGTCATGCTTATCCTGGCTCGGCCTGGGGGTGGGGGGGTCAGCTGACCTTGTATCAGCTGACTGTGACCCTGATCCCCTGTCAGCTGAATCAGGGCTTTCCCCTGCAGGGCTGGCTGGGTCGGCTGTCTGTGCGCTCATATGCATGTGCCCACTCTGTGGTATTTCCAAGTAATCACTGGTTGAATCAAGGCAGACTGCTTAGATCGGGCAAGGTTGCCTTTTGAGGGACCCTCCCACCCACCCCTCTGTACCTTAGCTGTCAGCGAGGCCAGTTGGAGTCGATGTGCTCCAGGTTCTCCGGGAACTGATGGTGTCAGGCGCCCCGTGCCCTCCTTCTCCTGTCTACAGGAGTGAATCGGGGTATCACTGCATCATTCATAATCTGGCCTGTCATTGTGTGGCACTACATTATTCATCCAGTGCTCTTAACCCTCTGGTACCGAAGGCCTCGCCTGGCTGCCAGTTCCCGTGCCGTGCGTGCCGGGAGTGGTGTCACAGCTCCTCGATCGCTGAGGAGACTGTGTAGAACGTCTTTTGTTCAGCTTTTCTCAGCTGACACACGGTGGAGGAGGAGCACATGGAGGGCTCTCGCAAAGCCCTTGTGATTTAAAAGCATGTGCTCAAACAGGAATCCACACAAACACACACATACACACGCACACACCACATCAACATTGTCAACCTGTGGTTAACCATTTGAATGTGAGCGCGCGCGTGTGTGTGTGTGTGTGTCACAGCAGGCAGATGGGATGGAGGTGTGACATGTGTCCATACTCTGGCTTCAGGCAACACAGCTGAGGAAGGAACATCTCCTATCTCCTCTCCTCTCAGGCAAACATATGTTCCCCTCCAACACTCTCAAGGTTTGGAAATGAATGGGCCTGTTTCCGGTGTGTGCGGCGTTTTCCGCCGCGTTGGCTGTGATTGCCCAGAGGCCACCGACACGCACAGAGCAATTACAGACAGCTCCGACTGTCTGTCTTCATCTTCTGGGCCTTCTATATCTCATGGTCACTGGGTTTTCTGTGTGTGTGTCCAGTCAGACACTTTTTTGTTTCTGCCTGGTTGGCAAACAAGTCATGACGGGTGGAAAAGTCCTTGTTTTAACATACTCATATAGTCACACAGTAAGATAATATCCCCTCACAGTAAAGACGCAGTTTATGCAAAATTTGGCCTAACTGATAAATCAGAGGATTTCTGAGATGCAGTGTACGTACAGTTCAGTTTGTGTGTTTCAGGGGAGTGATAAAACACGTGTTGATCAATATACTGATCATTGAGCTCGGGGACCTGAGGGGAACAGAGCCATACATCACAGGCAGCACTGCCACCGCTCTCCTCCTCCCCCCTCGCTGCATAGCTCAGAGTTCTCTGTCATGGAGAAATTGAATGCAGCAAGTTTTGAATGTAAAAGTTCCGTCATATTTCATTCGCCAAAAATCACATCCCAAACTTTTTTAACAGAAAAAAAAAAAAAATTACACTCCACCATCTGAATTGTGATCTATATCCTTGATTTACTGTTGAGAATATGCAAAGTGAAACCGGCATGGACTCAACGCAACATTGCACTAAAGACACAGGCAGATCATGCCATTCATCTTTACACAGCTTTGAACGGCACCATATCCTTAACTAGGTAGGATGTGACCGTCTTACTCAACTCTTTGGATAGTTTGCTTTTTTTATTATATTTTTTTCCAACTCTTGTCATGCGTCGCTCAGTGATAACTATTCATGTATCGGGGCCTCGTGTGATGAGTAGGGTTGTACAGAGTTGGCACATTCCTTCAGGTGCTTTCTTTTTAGGTGGATAAATAGATTTGTGGTATAACCTCCAGAAGTGCCGACCATTGCCCGACAAAGTTGACAGATAACTTTGTTTTGAGAAGTGATTTCCTATAGCTGAACCACTGCCGCACAACTGATATCGAGTCTTCCGTTGGCACCATCTCCTCCTCCACCATGCTGCGAGCTCTCATTGAACTGTTTTTCAAATGCATCCTGCATGAAAGAGGCCCTTTGATAGAGACATGTGATATGAAAGGGACTTTTTTTTTCTCTCATCTGCTTGCTCATTGAGGCGACTGTTTTTGTTTTTTTCTGTAATATTGTGGGGTCTTGACCCTATTATGTAAAGTGTTTTTGTCATAAAATGTCAAGATCTCTATGATTCACTTGCAGAATAGATTTTTGCTTAAGTGCTACCATGCGGGCAAAATGTAATTTGGACGGTACTGTAAAATCCAATCGGCCTGAACTGTACTTAATTATAAAAGGTCATTAGCAAATGTAAGCACGCTAAGCCAATATTGTAAACATTACCCACAAAACAAGATATTAAAATTTTGTCAAAAGCCTCACCGTGCCTATGACAGTTTAAAGAATTAATTCAAAATCAATTTAATGATCATTTTTCCTGTTTTAAATATTTTCCATATATATGTCAATAACTTGAAGCAGATGGAATCAAATTGATTGATCCACTTGTGCCAAGAAACGGCAGTTGGTTTCATAAAGGTATTCAAACAATCTGATTTGCTTTTAAACGTGATTCAGTCTGCACCAGCATGGCCTCTGGTATCAGTGATTGTCTGGAAGATTGCGCTGGCCTGTCGAGGGCAATAGAAGAAAAACAAACGAGTGTGGCGCCAAAAGAGCAAGGATTCTCTGATACTATAAAACGTTTGTGAAAATTGGGCCTTTATGTTTCCTGATGCCTTGCCATGGACAAAATATTCATCATTCATTTTTATTTAATGAAGTGCGTAACGAAGGGACTTGTTCCTCTTAGAACCATGAATATTCACTCTGAATTTCACAGCAATTTGGCGAGTAGAGTAGCTGGGCAAGTGTGTATAAATGGACAGACGACCCTCTGACAGACTTCCTGTTGAAGGAGGAGGGGCTGAGTGTGTATGTATGATTCCTGCTCTTCTGCCTCATCGGGTGAACAGTCCAAACCAGAGCCAAGCACCATTTATCACCCTTCCTGCCTCACGCCATCGCTCAATAACACAGAGAGCAAAGGTAGATGACAGATGCAAACACAGATGCTGGGATGCACAGATGAATATTCATTCAGACTTGTACAAGTGGTTTGTATTTGCAGACCAGCGTAAAATTTGGCACGTGTTTTTGTTCATTTGCAGCTGCACATACAGTGGTTATTAGACTGGTGATCATTTAGCTTTTTGTGCAAACTTTTGGAATGGAAATTTTGGATACTGCTTAGAAACAACATCAGGTGGCAGTTTCATCTGTAAGCATTTGTTTTTTTCTAAATTTCAGTGAAGAGAATAAACGGCAGCCATCATTCATCGTATATCACATGGTGTGTCCTCGAGGTTGCTGTCCCCATGACCTTGCCTTCTGGTAGGATTGAGCGATCATTCAGACTGTCAGTAGCACTCTGACCCTTCTCTCTCGCCATATAGAGTGACAGTATGTTTGTGATTCCACTGGACGCTACCAGCGCTCTGATGATTGTTCCTGCCCAAGGCCCTGACAGAGATGGAGGGAGATAAAGATAAAGGGATGGGGGAAATGCAGGGAGAGAGCTGATCTTTGGCTCTGTAAGATTACAGAGAGGGAAGACATGTTGTGGTCAATATATAAAGTATAGCAGATCTCTGGCTCCTTTTCTGATTGGCGCTGCCAGTGTTTGACTAGTTAAGCTGATATTAAAGAGTATGCTCACCTAAAACGCAAAAAGCAAGTAAGACACGGATGTAGCATCAGTGGTGTCATCCGTGACTCTCAGAAGGGTTGTAGTGAACATTTGGATTTCCTGCTTATCGCCATCTCTCAGTTGCTGGAGCCAATGAACCTGAAGGCATAAGGCTTGTCCGCACAGGAGGTTGTTTTTCCATTCATCCATCTCACGTGTATGTAAATCCGACAGATAATACATTTTTGTTTTTGTCAATCCAGCATTCTACACTGACCACCCATATTTAATTTGGATGTAACACACATAGCCATGTTAAAGTCTGCATTGGTCCATTTTAATTGCATAGCCACAGTGATTGTGAAATGAGCTCTGAACAAAGCCTTACTTTTTGAAGGAAATATGATTGCACAAGATTATATTTTCTATTAATATAATGAGGAAATTACATTCAATTGTGTATTTGGCAAGTAACTCTGGTTTCTCCTTGTGTTGCTTGCAGAGGGTGAAAAGAGGAGCTGCAGGAATGGACAGTATGAGAACACTGATGCCTTTTCTGAACATTAGAGCATGTGAACCTTTTCAAGTGGTGACACAGATTAAAAGTATGAACCTGAATATGAGCATAATATGTCACCTTTAAGCCAAATGAGGTCTGTCCACACTAGATGCTTCGCTCCTTTCACTCGTCACCACCAATCTCAGCTCCCAGCATGTTCCTCCCCGGAGGCCGTCAGATCAGGGGCAGAAATAGCAGCAGTCTCTCCGTCCCCCGGGATGCTCCTGGCCCTATCTGACCCCGGCCCTGTTCTTATCACCTGTCTGCTGCAGGCTGTATTCTCCCGGGGCACTTCCCACTGATTTGGACTCAGTGGATTACACCTGTAGTCTGGTGGCTATCATTAGAAGAATGACTCAACACGTCGGCTTGGGGGAGGATGGAGGGTTGTTCGAGAGCTCTGTAATGGGTTTAGATGGGGAGAGCTTGGCTGCGTTCAATGAGAGTGGCCACACTGACACAATTAGAAAGAGTTGCGTAACGCTCCAGCTCCTGAGCTGATTGTCTACCTGGGTTCTCTGCTTAGTTGTCATGAACATTCAACATGCCACATAAGCTTCTCATTATTAGTACATGTTGAATATTGTATAATTCTACCCCTGTGTTGATAATCTTCATGCACCACCTTGCTCAGTTTTAATGCATGTTATTCCCAATACAACTCCACCTGCTCACTTGGCCCACTTTCAGAAGGTCAGCATTGTAAATAAATGCCAATGTGTTGCCACTAGGTGTTGGCACAGGGGTGCATGCACTGGCATTAGTTCCCGTCTCTCATTCACACCTGATGGGATCAATGTGGCTCCTTTGGTTTTGCAACAGAAACGAGACTGCCTTCCTTTGCCTGCTCTCACATACACATGTAAAAAAAAAAAAAAAGAACAACTACTCTTTGAGGGGAGAGTCATTATTGGTCACCAGCGGCTGGGCACTTATCAGGCAGGGCGGTGTGTCCCAGCTGTGCAGCCAGCATTGTGGGGGAAACAATGAACCAACAGAGACTTGAGTGTGGGAGACTGGGAGTGGGAATTAATCATGCTCGCATATTTCCATTGCCCACAGATCTGTCGTATACAGGAAAGTAAACAAGTACACTCATGCATACATGCTCTCTTGCCCCCCCCCCCCCCCATGGATGTATGCCCTCACACTCAGTGTACATCATTGCATGTACTTGTCGTCGAACTCAGGACGATGGAGCCGGTTAGCCTGTCGTTACACCAAGTGTAGGACCACTCAGATGCTCCTTAAAGAAGATGGGGCTAAATAAGAGACACTGTGAACCCAGCTGTTCTGGCACAGACTCAGCGTTGGCAGGCTGCTTGTCTCCGCTTGTTTAATGCATCAAGATCTTTTTTATTGCCATGAGGAGAAGATGGACCTTTTAAAGAGCCCGTTGTAGCCCGAGAGGTCTTAGATACTCTCCCCTCACTTGTTTAAGATCAAATTAATCATTTCGATCTTGAGATCTTGCATCAGTTCCATTAGCCTACTGATAAAGCTGTATGTGAGAACTTCCTGACAACGTGAAATCAATGAAATGCAGCAGTCTGACATGAAGGCTACTGCGTAATGAGGTAAAGGGATCCATCCACTTTCTAACATGGTGTGTGTGAAAAATGGAGATAGTGGGAGAGAAAGCCTGGAGCTTACCCAGTTAACATACTGTAGGTGTCAGACCTCACAACTTCAGAACAAGTGTTGACAGCTACACACTGACCTTATTGTGTTAACTTCACAATCTATAGTGCATGCTCCTGCTGCATACATTTAAGAATGTTGGAATGTTAAGATTAATGAAATCAATACAGTGTTTTTATGATTTAAGCAGATGATGGGTTCGCTGTGGTTGGAAATGTTGTCCTTATCGGTGTTACGGTTTGAAGGGGCAGGACCCAAATGCAAGGTGCAAAAGAAAACTATTTTTAATTAAAGAAAAACCAAAAGAGACATTACAGTCTTGCAGGTTGATCTAACAAAAAAAACCAAAAAAAACCCCGGGAGATAGAGAAATAAACCAAACCCAGGAACAAGGCACAGGAGACAACACAAAACAAGCTGGGGGGAAAAAATCACAGACAGACTGACATAGACCAAGGAAAGCACAGAGACTAAATAGACACAAGGTGGGCGGGGCAAATTGAACCCAGGTGAGACACATTAGGGACAGGTGCAGACAATCACAGGGGGCAGGAGACACAGGAAAAGCAAAGACACCAAACACAGGGGAACAGGAAGTGCAGAGACACGAGGAACACAACTTAAAAAAGTTAAACAGGAAATAACAAACTCGAGATAAACAAACAGAGAATACAAAGGTGACCTAGCTAAAACCTAGACGCAAGGAAAGTCACTACAAAACTAAACATTTAAAGAAAGCAAGGGACCAAGGCACCAACAACAGATACACAAGGGATGATAATCAAACCAAAGACCAGAAACAAGGGTTCATGAGGGCAGAACCATGGCAATGGGGGGCATATCTGATGAACAATGCCAATGATACTTTATTATGAGGCAAAACACTATTTGTTTTAGGCTCCATGATTTGCCAATCAAAATTATTTTATTGTATTCCAGTAACTGGGAGGTAACCTTGCGTTTGAGAAAGTCACTAGCCGTTCACCAAACCCCTCACTCAAACAGTTGTTCAACTTTCGATCGTCAGTTTTAACGTAAGCTGTAAACATTTGCATGTCCGGCTATATCATCAGCGTTACATCCAAAGCCAATCACATTTCATTTAGTTTCTCGTGTTTGTGTGTGTCACATCTCTGTGAAAGCAGTTCCTGAATTCTATTTCAGACTAATGTTAGTTGCTATGTCCTTGTCTTTAGAATTTGAAGAAGTTTATACTCCAGCAACCCAACACACTAATTAGTCCTCATTCTATAAGCCTAGTGAAACTCTGTTTAAAAATACGAACAATGACACATTACTTTAATCACTGTCTCTGTATTTGTATGCTGATCACTAGGCTGTTGTTGGAATCGGACTGTAGAATATTAAATGTGTATTTTTGTCTCATCACCAAGCCTCGACGGGTGGCGGGCGGAGCTCTGGACCGATCCGGTGCCAGCGATGTCGGGAAGTCTGCAAAGGAGAGGTGGTGCGAGTACAAGAGACCCACTTTCATGTCAAGTGCTTCACCTGCACCGGTAAGAAATGGAAACTCGACCCATAACAACACAACACAGCCAGTGTAAGAGTAGACAAACTTAGCTGTAGTGATCAGACCTCACTAAGTCCCAAGGCCTGGGTGGCCCTCTTCACGAATGTTGAACCTGGGGGCTCAAGTTCCAGTGGTAGAGGACAAAGTAGAAAATTCTATCTTGGTCACATCTTTACACTTACTACACCGACACACTCTGACAGATATACTCAGTATGCTCATCCGTCTCCTACTGTACATGCTGAGTGCTACTATTAGCCCACAGTGGGGATTGGAAAGGATCAGAGGCGCGTTGCAGGAGACTTAGGCTCCTGCTAAGGTAGCTTGTTATTGCCTTGCCAGCTTCGAGGGGATTTTCTCTTGGATGCTGTGGTCTAATGAGACTGTCTTAACCAGCTTTGCACCGCTACAGGTGAACAGGTGCCCTACCATGGATACAGTGGTGACATAATGGCATATCCTCTCATGACAGGAACAGTGAAGGGTGTATTTGTAATATTTTTCAGTCTATGTACAATGTTTTTGATGCTTCTTCTAGCCAAGAAAAAGTCGAACTCTCGCTTCAACACAATAAATATAATCTAGGTCCTTTATTTGAATTAACTATGGAACTCTGCCAACATGGTACGGGTAAAAGCTGATGACAGTCAAGTATGTGTGTGTATGCAAATTATAAATCAAAGAACCGAGAAATGTTATTTGTCATGCTACTGTATGGCCTGGAGCCTGGTGCTATTTCTACAGAAAAGAGAGTCATGGGTTACTTTTCAGTTATTTGCAGATGACTCAGATTAGAAATAAACGTGTACCCGACACTTAGAATAATGATCGGATAGTTCCCAGTGAGTTGTATTTTTAGTTAAAAAGACTGGTACCATTATATCAAAGAAAAACCTCTAGACCCAAACTATGCATTAAACAATTTAAAAATGATAGAAACGATAACTTGAATTTTCTTATCTGTACACATTCATTCTGTTTTCTGGTTGATTTGTCTTCATTAGATTAGCTCACAGTGTTATTTATGTGTTTTACATGCTGCATTTTATTAAAATGCCTATCCTAATAAATCATTCAGTCCCGTATACATATAATCCCTGGCAGTTATTGTCTTCACTTGTTTAAAGAAAAAAACATTATATATTAGACTTAAAATGATTTGATAAAAATGTTTCAAAGCTGGGTTTTTTATAGAAGTCACGCCTTCAGCAGATGTTTTTGGAGGAGAAGAAGCTGAGTGAGTTGTGTTTGTTATTGCATGAGCCTCACTTCACTGTTGTTGAGCACAAAGCGCAACAGTAGACAAACTCACTGAAGGTTATTCATTGGAGGGTTGTTGTTCTTGTTGTTGTTACACGTCCCCTGCATGTAGCCACCACACACGTGAAAAGACAAGCTCATCGTGCACACATACACACATGCAGCCATGCATATGAGCGTGCGCATCCGTACATGCATGCGCACTCGCTGTGTGAGTTGTGAGGGGTTGCTGTGGTAACGCTGGGAAGGGGCACCCGGGCCCTGGTTGGTGGATATTCTCAGCATCTCTATGGTGCTATTAACCAATCGGAAGCGGTATTCTGTGCCCTGGAGAAAAGGGGGGGGGGGGGGTGAACACAGGAAGCGAGCAGACAAGAGAAGAAGAGGGGGGATGGGGGTGCTGCTTGTCGCTTAAACATTACATCATCACTTGAATGTAATACCAGTCCGACTCTCGTCTCCCTCTCTTCACTCAGCAGCGTTAAAGTAATGGGAAACTGTCATTGATGAGCATCATGTGAAATACACCTACCAGACAGCCCTCCCCTCTCATCTTCTAGAGAGCTCTCCTCGTCCCATGAGGCAGCGGGGCACTATTGTGCAGCCAGCCCCAGCCACATCCCTGCCCATAATATGCTCTCCTGCACGGCCTCTGCACAGCCAGCAGTTTTCCAAAGCTTTTATTGTTTAGTGTATAAACCCACGCTCACACACAGACATGTTGCATGTTCTTTTGAACTTCATTAACTCCATCTGCTCTACATTGTCTGTGTTTCTATTGTCTGCTTATCACCAGTTCCCTTGTATATTCTCTGAGGCTGAATGGATCTGAATGAAATAGCAGGATTTGAGATGGAATTTCTATTTTCTGTCTCTGTCTTTTGCCTTTCTTTCAGTTTCTCTTTCTCTTTTGCTCCCCCCTCCTTTTTTTTCCCGGTGACAGTCACCCAAGCATGAAATCAATTTCTCATCTTGGGACAGGATGACATTGGCATGCAGGGTTGCGATCTGGGGGCTAATGGCTAAACTGTATTATACGATTCAACTAGAGTGACAATCCGCTGTCAGCCGCCAATTGCCTTATCTGTCGGATGTGTTCATAAACTCTTTGATTGGGGTGTGTGTCAGCATTTGATTTTGTTCTTCGCTGGGCAATTTTTTTTCAGAGGATCAGTATGTCTACCCAGATTATTGACCTTGACCAATGATATTGTGTCCGCCACAGTTCATTCACTCATGGTTTTTCCAATGAAAACCATGACTTCAACTCTTATTCATCCCCCCTTTTTTCCTCCCTCTCATCTTTTCCTTCCATCATTTCTGTCTCCGTTTTCTTCGAAGGGCTGACTCTGCCCCACAGAATAGATCATGATCACTCAGACTTAAACTGAATTTTTTTGAGCACACTCATTCACTCACATCATTCCAGTCCACACATTCTCAAGCCACATTACCTTCCGGATGCTACATTATCATAATTCCCCTCTCATGCATTAGTCAGGAGAAGAACAGATCACTAATCATGTGCATTTAACCTCCCATTTGAACCCATTATACAGCAGCTGATCAAAGCATTAAAAAAAAAAAGCAGACGCGCAATCAAGTCGAGAGAGAAGTCTGTAGGAAATGCAGATGACAGAAGCCGTCTCACAGCTTGATGCATCAACTCCAGACACAGGGAAGGCGGTGGGGGTGTATTTTGTGGATTATGTAGATCCCGTAGCACTTCTCAGTGAAGCAGCCGGCTGTGTTAGTGTATGGGCGATGTGGTGTTGTATTACCGGCAGACAGACTGACTCGTGCATACTGGCCTAATGACATAGTGACCACATTTACCCCGCCTCTGAAGCATAATTGGCACTCGTAGATTCCAACAGAAGCAGCAAGGCCTGTCAGTGGCACAAGCACAAAGCTTACACACACTTAAACCAAAGGCAAAGGAGTCACATGTTTTCTGTGCAAGTCAGCTCACATGTTAACAAAAAAAAACCCACAGAGGGGGAGATACAAATATAGACACAACTGCACATAAACTTCCAAGCTGCTCTAGTTACATACTTCCAGAGACAAAAAGATCATCTCCCATAAAACAGTTGTAAGGGGAATGGCAGATTTACACAGAGACGCCAGATGAATATTTGACTGCTCTGCTAATGCTCCACATCGAGCTCGGGTTTTCTCACCAGGGCTCTTGTAAAATTGCAGCATCTTTGTCTCTTTCTCTGTGGACCTGTTTCAGTCAGTCCAGCCTCCCTTTGGATGCCATTAGCCCCCATCACTCATCCTCAGTGTTAATAACATCAAGCCACTGTACTGAACCGCTGCTCTCTGAAGGCAGTGGGGGAGATAGAGAGAAATCTAGTAGGAGGAGTAAGGAGGTGACAAATAGTATGAGGAATAGAGAGAAAAGGGAAGAAAGAGAGGTTATGAAGAGAAACAGAAAGAAAGACACAGCACGGGAAAAAAAGGGGGGTTACAGGGAAGGGGCGCTTCCTGTAGCTATAGCAACCGCTGGTTCACTGGTCCAATCACCACACCAGTGCCTGGTTGCTAGGGAGAGATTCCGGCAAAGAGAGAGAAGAGAGCGCGGAGGGCAGCTGCGCTTTTCCCCGACAACTCTCCAGGATCCAGGATAGATGACAGGGATTATTTCTCCGCTTGTCTCTCTGAAGCGTCGCCGTCCTCGGGGATTTTCACACACTGATGCCCTGACTGTTGTCTTTAAGTGTGTGTGTGTGTGTGTGTGTAAGTTGTAGCGGCTTGAGTGTGCAAGTGTCTGGATCAGCGAAGAAGTGATTTCTCAATGATAAAGAGGATCATTAGGTGACAAACCCAACAGTGTTGAACAAACGCACACATGCGCCCGCTAAACCCGTACGTCTGTACACAGAGCTGGAGCTGCACAAGGCCCCATCTCTAGCAGTTTGGTCATCTCTGTGCGTCTGTGTTCTCATTCACGCCTATCTTCCCCTCAGCCGAGTCTCTTACCAGCCCTCAGAGGGTTAAAAGCCGAAGGCCTCAGCAGCAGGGTTGGTCTGCTTGTATGACGGGACTCAACTGGGCAACCGTCTGTCTCCATCAGCCACTGCAGCCAAGTGCTCGGGGAACCCTGTCCCTCATGCCCTCTTTCTCTCTGCTTTAGCCTTTAGCTGCCTCTCTCTCTCTCTTTCCCTCTCTGTCACTCTCCCCTTCTTGCCCTTTTCTACGACCACATCTCTTCATGTTTTCTGTTACCGCTTTGGATGAGTTCTACGGACTTTGATGATCTATTCTACACCACCTAGCGCACAGATTATGTTTAACTTTTTGGTCTTGAGTTAAATATTCTGATAACTATTTGGTAGGTTGCAATGAATTCTGGTACACACGTTGATGTTCTCTACAAGATAAAACCTAATGACCTTGTGAGCCCCTGATTTTTGCTGCAACGTCACCACCAGGTCAACATTTTCAATTATTCATTCAAGTAGCTTTGCATCTACTCAATGGATTGACACAATGACAATGACACACTCCAGACGATGTATCCCATTGAAATTATCGATCCTTTGACTCCTCCTGTGACACAGTCAGAGAGTTAAAATATGCAATGCAGAGCAAATTGTCTTCTTAACTATTGGATCATTTGCCTTACAGTGTGGATACAGGCCTTTGTGTTTCCCCTAAGGATGATTTCTAATGACTTCAGTGAGTTGTCCTCTGGCACCACTATCAAAGGTACATTTTTGTGTCAAAGTGGATATTTATGACATTTGGTAAATTTGGCCAATTTGACATTCATGTTCCCCAGAGGATGGATTGCAAATAACTCTGATGATCCCTTGCCTTTTCAACTGTCACCATCATCAGGTTTGTCAATGTTGGTTTGTCACCTGCAAAACTAATGACATGTCAAACCACAATGTGTTTGGTGAATGTAAGCATAAAGCATAAATGTAAGCGTAAAATGGTGACATGATAATTGTCAACATGTTAGTATCGTGAACATGTAACCAATGCCGTCACGGGCATGTATCTCAGACCACTGGGCCTAAAAACAGTTTCACAGGGCAGCTGTAGTGTGGACTGTGGGACTTTTGTTTCTCTCTTCTTCCTGTCAGTCTGACCACTTCTTATCCCACCCTGCGATTTGGCACAACTTGAAAAAACACATTATTTACTCTTGGAGTGTTTCCTCCCTTCAGAGGGGCTCAGATCGGGGGGGGGGCACAGAGGAGCCCGGACCCCATGTTGGTAGCGCGGATGTGGGGGTGAATAGGTGAGTACCTCCCCTGCTGCAACTGCTCTGCTACATACAGTACAGTAGGCCTACATGGCCCTCTGTTAAAATGTATGTATTACATTGAAAAAAAGCCTTGAAAATTCTCAAAAAATGTATGATGACAGCAGCAATGAAGCAATTACAATATGCAGCAGGGCTACATTGATGTTCTGTACAAAGCATGTCCATTAACTTAATAGCACATTATGAAAACCTAACAGTGGCATAATGAGCTGGGGGAGAGAGGGGAGACTGTGGAAAAAAGGGAAGGTTGCACAGAGGTGCTCTCTGTAATAGTGAGAAAAAAGAGGGTGCAAATTGAGATAAAGTGGCCACCCTTTAGAGCCACAAAGACTTGGAAGCAGTCTTGAAACGGAAAGGCAGAGAAAGAGATGGGGAGGAGGGGGACAGGGGTGTCAGGACTATTTGGGGGTTCCGGCCCGGGCCGGCTTTGAGATGGGAATTTTAATTGCGTCTGTTGGCTGGAGATAAATGGCCAATCGTGCAGACCCCATGTGGGTGTCTAATCAGTACGGTTCTAATGACCACAGCTGCAGGCACCAGCCTACATGCTAGCCTCCAATCACTAGACTTATAATCTTTAGATGTTAACTTCCTGAGTTGCCAAAAAAGACCAGTATGAAGCAGCATCTTTTGGTTTCTCTCATTAGAGTGGCATTCAGGGATATCACAAAATGAGCAAGATAGAAGAAACGAAGCCCTTTACTTGAGTCTTGCAAAGCTGATTATGTTTAGTTTCGGAAAATAACAGATGATACGTCTCCATAAGATCACACATATCTCATACAAGCAAATCTTTTCAAAAACAGGAATTCTGCAAGACTATGATTTGTGTGCACTTTCCCACGAGTAGCTACAGTATAAATCCCTAAAGGCCACTGCATGGCACAGTGAAATAGACCGGTCTGTCTCAGCATCGGTTGTTTTGGGCTGTCATTTTTATGGGCGGGTGTCCGCATCGTGTGGTGCTGGTTGTGCGGCTGTAACCCAAATCTTTCTTCTCAAAGCCAAGCTATACCACATCGCTGCTGCAGCGGAGGAGACACCAATGCTCCGACCCAGCTCCACCCTCTGCACTGGCAGCTCCAACATGTGGAGGGATGAGTTTAAAGCTTCTGCTCGATGGTTGGGGTAAAAGGAGAGGATTTGAAGAGTAACGAGGGTGTGGTTGAATGCAGGCCGCAAAAAGTCGGGTCCATAAATCTTCCACAAAATAATAAGCATGCAATAAATAACTGTTTAAGTTCAGTGAAAAATGATTCACTCTGATTCAGTAGGCACACCTAGAGCAGATTTGTTCTTGCACATGTAAAAAGAAACATTAGTGTATCTCTCATACTGTTTGTGAACTTTTATGAACACCTTTGTCCTAGATTGTGATAATATATGTTTTTAGCTTATCTGATGAATTAACCATTTTTCTCAACCCATTAATGTAAACCTAATTCTTAAATATTTTTTAAATATTCAAGACCACAAAATTTGGAAACACTATGTCCGAAAAATTGTGTTCACTTTAGATTTTTTTTCAATTATTTTGGTGCATATTACTCACTGCATTTATACTATGCTATACTGTAATAAAATCACATATTCACTATATATGAACATACTTCACAGAGTATTATGTACTGATGATGCCTTAAATTGCATTTGGGATTTTTTTCACCCACATTCCTGTTAAACTGTTAAGATATGAATAACATTAGTTTGACATTTGAGTAAAAACTGGACTCTATTGTTTCACACGTTTGAAGTTATCATCCATAATAACATTTAGTATCTACAGCTACCAGTTTAATCACAACACCACCACCACATCATTCATACTGGGACCTGGCTGTCTCTAGGGCAACTGTGGAAGGTTTACGTCTCCTATGGCAACTGAGGAAGGGGGACGTCCTTTGCTATGCATCCAGCCAATCATCCAGTCAAAAGAAAACAATGTGATTAGCTGGACCAGGTGAACCGGCCAGCCGGCCCGTCCAATCCAGCCTGAGCAGGTCCAGTCGGCCGGCTGTGATTTGGTCAGGCGTCTGAATGCCAATGAAGTGCATTAGGCTAATTGAGCAGTAGTTTGAAAATCAGCCTGAGTGCAGATTGAAAAGCAAATCATTTTGAGAGAGAGAGGGAGAGTTGGAGAGAGAGACACAGAGAGAGATTTAAAGTGGTACTGTACATTTAACAACAATTTAGTTTTTAACAAAACACTGCTTTCATTAAATGAACACTATGGACCATTTCAAGACACAAGGTTCTTTTTTTTTGTTCATTTGAAAGAGCTTAGTAGATGTGGAAATATTTACTCTTCCATTTCCATTTTCCATGAAGGCATCACATAGCCTGTGATTTGGGTTTCTGGTTGGAGCCTTAGATAGTCTGGTTCGAACTGCAGAGCGACCACTTTCTGAGGCTCTGTGCCATTGTTCAGCAGATCTAGAAATGTGGTTGGCACATGCACACACTCACATGCTTGTGCACACACACACACACACACACTTTTATAACAAGCTATTTTTAATCTATCCCCTTTCTCTCCTTCACGTTCCTCCCCACTGCTGCACTTCTGCAGCCGCCTCGCCTTGATGCCAATGACCTGTCACAATGATAAAGATCCATCATCATATCTCGCCATGCACACACTGTCCCATTTCATCATCCAATCTTTGCGTACGCGCTGTGCCATCTCATCGGGGATGGATTTATGTGTCTCCGTCCTCCTGTGGGAGCCGAGATTGTTTTGTTTTTAAGTGAGGGCCCATTGATCTTTTATTACACCATTAAGTCAATATGCTCCACTCATAAACAGCTTGAGATTAAATGAGCTCCTTTGAAGGGTGTGTGTGTGTGTGTGTGTGTATGTGTGTGTGTGTGTGCGCGCGCATGTGTGTTTCCATTAGTCCATGTGTCCGTGCGTCTCTCAGCCAGGGAACACTGAAATCTGGTGGCTATTGAGAGCCAAGTATAGCCTGTGGCAGCAGCAGTTCCAGTCTGACCAGTATAAAGACATTTGTTAGCAGTATATATGTTGTTTATATTCCAGGTACTTCATTCCGCCACAAGTAGAATGGTTATTGTTATGTACTCATTCAATTATGTGTTTGTTCAGTATCGTCAGTTGGACCTGATTTGTTGATGTCATGATCTGCATTTTTTTCCTGTAGATTATATTTTTGTTTTTTGCCCCTGCTGTGATAACAGTTAATGTTTTGGAAAAGGTTTTCAGGAGTAATTGTTGCTATATGGGATATGGGGAATTCACATTCAGCTTTGGACATTTTGATCATTTAGACTGGCCATTATTTTTCCAGGCAAATCAAATGAATCTTTTGAGATTCAGGGGAAATTAACTAATTAAGATGAGTAGATTGATAGGATAGTTGTAGGTGTGTTTCAGGATTTGGGAGCTGCATAATTACAGTGCCATTGTCACTGCAGGGGTGTAACATTTGGGTCAAGTGTCAAGTTAGACAGCGATGATGGTTTACTTTCTCTTTGTACTGGTTTCAAGGTATAGTCAGATGCTGCAGGGTTGGGGTTACATGTGTGGAAATCTGGGTGTGCTTCACACAGTGTGTGACCTTCATCGGCGGCGTGTGTCAGCACACGGCGTTTTGTTCCAGCCAGGGGTTACAATAACTGTCAACTCTTCCTGTTGGTAACCGCAGAGACGAGGTAGAAACCAGAGACCAGCAAACCACACTAGCCGCTGATCCGTGAAAACGCCTTTTAGCTATACTGTTACACTCACTGGAATCCACTCTCAGTTACACGACAAAGTGCTGTAGCATACATTGTCTGCTTTGGATATACAATATAGAGACGCATACAAGTGCACAAACTGCACACTCTCCTTTCGCATACACAGCAAATGATTTCGAGGTCTTCCCCGTTGCTATGTAATGGGTCTGTAGTCGATGCTCTGATGATGCCGGGAACGTGCGGTGCGTTGTTCCGTCTCCGTCTTCACTTTGTTTAGCACAAGATGACTTGTCCACTGATTATATCATTATATTCTCATCAGAGCAAAGTGGCTCACCACTGTCTGGTGCTGAACAACTTCCCCAGCAGCGATGTGTGAAGACAAACATACACACAGCACAAACATGCACCACACACACAGGTGAAAAGGAGGGTGTTCAGAAAAACACTAGGTACAACATTAAACCATCACCTGTAAGACACCTAACACGACATACGTTATTGAAATAGATTGTAACAGCATATGACCGAAAATTCAAACCTCAATGTGTGTTTGTGAAAAAATTGCATTTCCATATGTTTTACTGTTTAAAGCATCCTACTCCCTCACTTTCTTTCCCCCTGTTCTCTCCACAGTGTGTAACTGTGATCTTGCACAATCTGGCTTCTTCCAGAAGAAGGGCGAGTACATCTGCACAGCAGACTATCAGCGTCTGTACGGCACACGCTGCGACCGCTGTGACAGCTTCATCACGGGGGAGGTGGTCTCCGCTCTGGGACGCACGTACCACCCCAAGTGCTTTGTCTGCAGTGTCTGCAGGTATACACACACACGCACACATGCACACACACACACTACAACACAAGGGCAATCGTGAGCATTAATTTGGAGTTGTGTTTTGTGACATAACAAATAAGTAAATCAAATATAAATCATTACCTGCTAGTTACTAACTCTGTACCTGCCATTTGGTATTTCACACACCACGTACATGATGAGGCTCTACACTGTGAGACACATGAATTCATCAATTTGTCTTCATCCTTTATTGCTTTATGGTGTATCCTGCCTGTATCTCAAACAAAGCAGATTTGTTGCCAATCAATTAGCAGGACTGCTTTATGGTAATAACAGATGTTATTTTTTGAATCAGTGTGAATGGGTATTGCACATTTGTTTGCCAATTGTTGGAACGTGCATTGCTCTTTTGGCTGCCCTGGGTCAGGAGAGAAAGCTGTAAACACCACACTGTCAATATCACTTGATGACGCGGATACAGTATGTTGTGTGTTTAAGCAAACAGTGGCCTCTCAAACACAGGGCAAATTTAGCCTCTATTTGGGACTGTGTTTCTGGCTATATGGTGACTTTAAATCACATGATCCCCTTTCCTCTAACCCTGCTTTTGGTCTCAACAAACTCCTGATGAAATACGTTTATCGGCTTAATGTTCACTATGTTCAACAGCTAGTTGCTTTTTGAGGCCAAGCAGCTGTGTGGTCATTCATGAGAGCAGTGATACCGAACCAGAACATAAAAGTGTTGTCCATATAATCAAAACAATGAGCTGAAAGACACCAAAGATGTTACTAAGAGTTGCCACTGCATGTTACTATGAGTGGCTGATTAAACATTACAGAGAGTCATTTAATCCATTGGTAACATAAAGATATGGATTTGAGCATCTTAATTATGAGGTATAATGCAAAAACAGAAATTCAGTTTGGTTTATTTTATCTATAAGCAATGACTCATCTGATTTTGCAAGATGTTTTGTTAATGCATATACGTGATACTGAAGCATAACAACATACAGAAATCATCACTTCTTCATCTGTACTGTTCTGCATTAGCTCTGTACTGTGAGGAAGCACAGAAGTGATGGTTCATTAGTGAAAGTGGCCTGTAAGAGAAAAGTGTCTGACTGGAAAGATCAAGCAGCCTGACGTTTTGCTTAGTCGAAGCACAATCCCCCAGAAAAAGAGAGCTGACCTGGTGTTTCACGCTGTGAGATTCAGAAGAAGTGGGCCATCCCTCCTCTGACCTCCATCAGTGTTCGTGTTGAGCACCTCCTGATGTACATCAGCATCGCGTTTGGCTCCTCTTTCAATTTCCTCATTTCACTCTCCTTGTCACACATTCATGTTTTAATTCAGAATTTTTCCTCTGTTTATTTTGCATAAGCATGTATTGAATGTGGGAACACACGTTTATCTTGTGCTCTCCCTCCTTTCCTATCCTCCCTGTCGTTTTTGTGTGTGTGTGTGTGTGTGTGTGTGTGTGTGTGTGTCATAAGGTTAACGTAACAGTCATTTTTTTCCCTCCCTGCCTCCAGGAGAGTAGTGTTTGTCTGTTGTTGTGTATCTGCTTGACATTGGCTGATAAACACACAGTCATGCCCAGTAGCCGAGGGCAAAAAAATTGAACTGACACCAACTGGCTGAAGACAGTCAGTGGAGCAGTCCAGGGGTGTGTGCGTCTGCGTCTTGTCAGTTTATGTGAGAAGAGACAGCGAGAAGCCGAAGGGTGAATCTCCTCTTTCCTGTACCAGCTGCCCTTTGTCACATCGCTCACAGTCCTTTCATGTACTGCCTCTTTCTTTTCTCATCCTCCCCTCCTGTCTTTTCTTCCATGCCCCCCTCCACCCTCCTCATTATTCCTGCCATCATCTTCCTGCTCCTAATCATCATCCGCATCCCATCGTCCCCCTCTATGTCTTCATCGCTGTCCATCACGGCCTCGGCTCTAATGAAGGCAGATAGCATGTCTTTGGAAAAGCGGCGGTGATCAAAACCAGAGGGCATATCGCTAAACCCAGAAATAGCTTCACTTCTGTGGACAGTTAAAAAAGAAAAGAAAAAAACTGGCATTGAATATGTAAACAGGGTGAATTTTTAAAGCGCTTAGAAAGGCTGACAAGGCAAGAGTGTCTTGAGGGAGTGAGAGCCACAGACAGGTAAAGACAAGGTCGAACACAGACCTAACTCCCTTTTCTGCACCATCATGGCATTTCGTGACCTTATTGTGGGCCATAGCTACGACCAGGCACTTTGACATGTAAAAAATTTAGCAGGTCAAACTTGGAAGTGGACACGGATACAAATCCCAAAAGCAATTCAAAGTCGGCCGTTTCTGCTTTCAATGCTTAGTTGTTTCGCTCACTGGAGGAAAGAGAATGTTTAAGTTTACAAAGAGATGATAAACCTTGTGCCGGAGGAGAAAATATCAAATGTGTTTTACCGGTTTTCACTGACTTGTGTGCGTCTCTTTCTGTATTAACCAGAGCCTTTGTTGTATAATTGGTTGTGCTGAAATGCCTCAGCTCACTTGTTGTCTTTACGCACTCTCTCGGGCCTCCACAGTTGCATGCAATGTATGCTTTGCCCAAGCCTTTATCGTGGTCGCCCCTGCACATCTCTCAGCGCGTACACGGACGCGCTGCACTCGCGTGTGCTGACTGTGAGCTCTGCTGGAGACTCGAGCCTCCCTCTGGGTCTTGGCTCCAGCTCCAGGCCTCAGCGGGGGAATAAAAGGATTACCGCCATCTATGTCTTTTGAACAGCCTTCCCTAAGCCTTTTAGCTGCACGCTCCTTCTCACATTCTCCCCGGCCATAAAGAAATCAATCTGTCGTTTTGGAAAGAGCAGGAGGAGGCGAGACAAAAACTGGGTGCCACGATGTGGTAAATGACATTTTGCATTGCGGTCACGTTTGTCTGCGTGTACTGTATGTGTTTACTCTTTCTCTACTGTAGCGTGGGTTTTAAAGCGACAAGGAAAACGGTGACCCGGTGGCACCAGCTTTGTAAGGAGTGAACGGGGCGGACAGACTGAGAAAGGAAGAGGCAGTTAGGATCAGGATGCGCTCCGCACAGTCTCCCTGATAAGTTTTCATTCTCAATGACAGAGCCAGTTTTCCTTTTAGAAGCCCTTGGCAGCGTCACATTATCGCCTCTTTAATCACAGAGCAGCCAGGTGCTCCTGCGGCGGCCAACGTCCTATTAAACCCGTCAGCTCAACTGTTTGCAAACGTGTTTTCAGGTCCATAGAGGAGGTCAGACTGTGCAGCTTGTGTCAGCAGGATTATGGCCTGTCTGTCACCCAATCGTGTTTCTGCCAGCACCCATTTGTTATTGCCATGTGTTCACTTGTGATGTAAACACACAGACTCGCTGTAGGAATTTTATCTCCTATTGTGTCCTGGTTTTCTAATTCTATCCCTTGATTTCCCCCCCCCCCCCTCAGTAAACCCTTCCCCATCGGAGACAGAGTGACGTTCAGTGGAAAGGACTGCGTGTGCCAGCACTGCTCGCGCACACTCGTCAAGCCAAATGAACCAATCAAGATCCACGGGCCCAGCCGTAAGTCCCGCATCCGCCTCGCTCTGTCCGCTCTGTTTCGGGCCACCAGGCGCTACAGCGCGCCGAGTCTAATGCAATATGTCCACAAGGCCCATTTAGCTCATTTAGCTAATCAAGTGTGTGTCAGATCAGTGGTCCGACCTGTCGAGCTGATCTGCCAGCTGAGGATTACGCAACAAAAACAGACACATCAGTCGCTCATTACTATGAACACAAAACATGCAGAGAGTAGAGGATCCGATGCATTTCACTGCACACGTGGGGACACACTTTCCTCTGCATAATGATATAAGAATTCTGTGTCTTATAATACGGGCGTGAGCAGCACAGCCCTCTCCTTTTTAATGACACATTATTATCCCACAACAGAGCAATAGTGGATTGATAGCGAATCATTTCTGAAGTGCGGCGTACAGACAGCCGGCTGCTGCTCTCTGGCTGTGCAGTAATAAGTGAGCAGGGTGTCCTCCCCAGACCGCTCCATTCAGGAGAGTAAAATCCAAAACCTCTCCCCAGGTACGTGTTCACCACTCAGTCTTATGAGGAGGCAGTCTATGAGACAGGACACCGAGTGCAGCTGCTTAATGCAATGCACTGGCTGTTACCGCCTGTGCCTCTGTACTTTTGTGAAACAAGCAGAATGCAAATGTGCGCTCGGTGTAGAGAAGTGGTGGAAATGCACTTGCCAAGTACAAAATGACTACTTGGAGAGATTTGAAGGGAAGGAACAGGCACTGAAATAACCTGATGGAAAACATTATTGATTGAAGCTTATTATTTTTGCACTGATGAACCCGAGAAATTAAATGTTATAACCTCAATCAAGTTTCCCATCCTAATCCTTGATAGTGTATTCTCATTAAGGATGACTCTCATCTCAGTTAGAAATTTAATGCAATCGTTTTTTTTTATTTTATCTTTTTTGAATATAGATAATTACTTGCTGAACGTGGTAAATCTGACATGTCTAGACTTGACAATCCTCAGTTGACCACAGTTGAGGCCTGAAATACTTCTCATTCCTCATCATAAATTTTATATTGGGGGCATCACTGTGGCCTAAGGGCTAAATCGGCACCACTTAAACTGCAACTGCAAGTTTGAATACTCTCTCCAAAGTTAACAACATATACCTACCAAGGTAGTACTCATTCGTTTCAACTGCTGAATAATCAAGGTGTGTTGGTTTGTGGGATTTTTCGGGCAAATAGACATTTTGTTCCCTTTGGACAGTGGTAACAGTGGCTGTTTCACCCTGGTTCTGCCCTGTATGCTTAACGCACAGTGGTATTGTGATTCCAATCAAACTCTTGTAAAGACAGTGTTTAGAGCATCTTTCCCAAAATGTGTCAAACTCTTCTTAACACTAAATCAAAAAACAGCAGGAAGTTACTGCTGTTGTTTAAGTTGTCTGTCCTCTCTCTCCTTCAATGGGAACTTGTATGTACCGTAACCAATAACTTCTTGTCACAAGCTCTGTTTCGTAACTGTAGATGATGTTAAATCGATGGTTAAAACGGGAACTTTACAGTGACTCAGTAGTGTCTCTCAGTCTGGACCTGAAATCCTCGTCCCACAGAATCAGCACTCTCGCCACTGAATGACAGTTGGGATTTACTTGGACTGGCCAGACTTTACCCAGTGCGCTGCAAAACACAGTTTGTCTTGGCTGACAGGGCAGAGTGAAGTGGTCCCTCCCCTGTGGCTCCAGGCATCGCTCAGGGGCAGTGGAGCAGGCCCGAAAAGGTCGAGCTGAGCCAAACATCTTCCGGACAGAAACAAATGGAGCACAGACTGTTTTTTGTCGTCCCCCCCCCCCCCATCATTTTGACACTCTGCAACCAAGCATCATTTGCAGCCTCGTCACTGTCCCGGGTCAATAACGGCTGCTGGGGCGTCTTTCTGAGGGAAATGAACGGTATGCTGGTATACAGCATGTTTGCGTGTGAGGAACAGAGACATTCATACATGTTGTATGGGGGGGATTTTATGAAACTGTTTAGGCCTGGGGCTGTTGCAGTGATATTTGCTTCCTGGCTGCACTCACTCATGTTTAACAGTGCTCACAGATGAACACACAGCTCTGCAATATCCCACATTAGACCGGCTATTGATTAAGGCGGTGGTTGTGCCAAAGGGGTAGAAAACTACACTTAGGAGCACAGGGGCTGTTTGAAGATGTACAATTACACCATGGCTCACTTTGTTTAATCTTTGTCTGTGGTTCTACTGCTCCTGTATTTCCAATGTTCTCTTTCTGCATCCTTCCTCTTTTCCTCTCTTTACCCATCCATCTTTTGGTCATGATCCTTTTTATCGCACAGACTGTGCCGGATGTGCAGCCGAGATCAAGCAGGGTCAGTCTCTCCTGGCGTTGGAGAAACAGTGGCACGTCAGCTGCTTCAGATGTCAGACCTGCAACATGGCACTCACTGGAGAATACATCAGCAAGTGAGTGGGGGGGGGAGGGGGGGAAACAAATAACACAAAGATATATCTGTCATGTTATTTTCATTATTCGTTTTTCGCCAGAATAGGAAAGCTGTGCATTTGACACGCCAAAAGCAGCTTCATTTATATTTTCTATATTACAGAGATGGAGTGCCGTACTGTGAGGCAGATTACCATGCACAGTACGGGGTGAAATGTGAGACCTGCAGCAGATACATCAGTGGAAGGGTTCTGGAGGTGAGAACGGGACCAGATTTCAACATGAGTTGGTGCTAACAGAGATTTAGCTGCACAGAAATGTGCGACAATGCAGAAATCCAAACTGGGAGTTGACTCTGGTAACTGAGCGTAAATAGCGTTATCAGAAATGAGCAGTTGCATTCTATCCTCAGCTCAGCTTAAGCCTCACTGTGCTTTGGGGAGAGAGCGACTTAAGATTGGGGGGTGATAAAAAGAAAAATTCTCCTGCTTTTCTAAACCAAAACGAGTTCAGCTGTACTGTGTGAGCATGGTCAAACAGAGGTCCATATCCACCACGGCTGATCAGAACACGAGCCCTACCTTCAGGAACAGGAGGCAAATAGATGTGAAAGTTGAGAGTGAAAAGGGTGTTATAAAAAGAACAGAGTAAAGAGTCAGGGGGAAAGGTAGAGGATGCAGACAACAAATTCTGAAGTGACAAAGAAAGTTTAAAGAAAGTCACATTTGCACGTTGCGTGGAGGAGTAGGAGCAGAGATGGACCAAAAGGAGACAAGTGGAGGGGAAATAATGAGGTGAGTGATAAAGTGCAGATGCTAATTAAATGTTTTGGAAGAGTCTCTGGAGGGGAGTCTTATGTCAGCTGGGTCTTGGGGAAAGGGAGCAGACAGAGTAAAACTTTGACACACACACACACACACACACACACACACACACACACACACACACACACACACACACACAGGGCCTTGTTGTCCCTGTGCTCCTTTTGCTTGTCAGAATGGCTGGTGTAAAGTGCTTTGTTCCTGACTGTCAGTCTCCCTGGACTATTTATAGACATTGGGACATATCAGCCTTCATCTGCAAGTCTATCTCTCTCTCTCTCTCTCTCTCTCTCTCTCTCTCTCTCTTTCTCTCTCTCTCTCTGAACGTGCAAACGCCCGTGTGCACGGCGTTCCTTCTTTTTCCCGTCAAATTTTGATTTTTATAATGATGCACTTCTTCAAGATCCAACGTGCGACTGACTTGACACACACGATATCTGATGCAGAAGACTTACTCCCCCGACAAATACACGGCAAACACGACACATTCGTGATAAGGATAATACATAGCCTCCATGTAGGCACTTTCAACAGATGCGGTGCTAATGCTGGCACCTCATTTCAATTTAGCTTTCAGTCTTTTGTGTTTTTGTCACATTTTAACTTGACACATTTTAGTCTTGCTTTCATTAGTCAAACCCCCAAATCAAAAAGAAAAGAAGATTCTTCATAATGTGAAGTTTAGACCACCAATAATCTATCAATCAACAGTTTATCAGTGGATATTTGTCTCAGCTCTGCTTGTACACAAGTTATACGTGTAAAAAGTAACTACTCAGATTCTGAAAGTTGTACTTAAGAACAGTACTTCAGTAAATGTTTTCAGTCACTTTCCTCCTCTGAATTTCTCCGGGGAGGACACGATCTGTGTTGGTGATTTTCAGTCCAACTTTCCAGAGCCATAGGTTGTTAGTCTGAGGAGTAGTTTTAAAGAAGATGGAGACAGGAAGACATAAAGAGAGGAAGCAGAAGACAGGTGTTCCCTTTCTTCAGTTTAACTTCTTTTCTTCTCCTCACTTCGTCATTGCCAATAAATATAGCGGCCTATTAATGTCACCGGGGAGAATGGGTGCCTCATTAGAAAACTTGAACGTCAGTCGCTGAGCCTGATACCTCACAACCACAGTCGGTAAACGTGCTGCTGCTCGGAAAGCAGGAGACGGAAATGCTGCATCCTCTCCTGGCTTTCCTTTCAGAGTAACCCGAGACAGACGAGGAGAGCAGGGACTGGTTAGGATGCGGCTCAGACACAATTAAGAAGCTACACTCTGGTCGTTCTTGGAGAGAGTACATCCGTCAACGATTTCCTTCACACAAACCGTATCGGTTTTATGAAAGGCAGGAAAAGTCAGAGCAGTGTAAAATGGCAACCCCCCCCCCCCCACACACACACACACACACACACATGCTGGGTGTGTTCAGACGAAACAGTGCAGATCTCCTTGACACGGGACACATGTCAGCTGGGCTTCTATTAATAGAAATTCTCCAATGGAGTGTCAGGGAAGGCAGAGGTGATGGGACGGGGCCACGCCTCAGACAGTCGGACACGTGAGAAACATCTTGACGCTGAACTGGATTAATGGACAGGCCTGTCTCACTGACATCATACTGCATCATTTCACATGTCCACTTCCATTGTGGTCCATTGTTTTTTAGCTGTGGTCCCTCAGGGTTCCTCTGAATGTCCAAGGACATGCATCACACACTCTTATGTCCTTCACTTACATGGCAACCTACCGCCCCCTCACACACACACACACACACACACACATACGCACGCACACATAACACACACTCATATAGTACAGTACACTCCAACATTTTTCTTCATGTGACTGGCCTACAGGGGTCTGTGCTCTAATCATGGCATGGAGGAGTAAGGATGGTGGTATCATGTGATTGCTGCATGCTGATGAAACAGCTACAGGCTATGCAATGATGTCTTTATGCATTATGAGGCCAGTGATGGTCAGGCGATGTACAGTAGAAAACATACGGGGACGTTGACTTGCTGTTTACAAAGGTAATGCATGTTCAGTCACACCCTCTTCTTTTCTCAGGCGGGAGGGAAACAATACCATCCGACCTGCGCCCGCTGTGCCCGCTGTAACATGATGTTCAAAGAGGGAGAGGAAATGTATCTGACAGGTGAAACTTGACGCCAATACATCCACACACTCAGACACACACAAACACTGCGGAGTACACTTGACGGTATGCAGGGACACCCCCAACACCGATCTGTCTTTCTCTTCTTCAGGATGTGAGGTGTGGCACCCATTATGCAAGCAAGCAGCGAGAGCAGAGAGGAGACTCAGGGTGAGACAGAGTTTGACATGAGACTGTTCAAATGAAATGGAAACGCTAATTTCTTCACGTTGTGCTTTCTCCCCTCTCTGCTTCTGTCTGCTCGTATCTCACAGCACAGACGCCTGTCAGAGACGTCCATCTCTCCACCAGGCTCCTCAGTCGGCTCTCCCAGCAGGGTTATATGTGTAAGTAACCTGTGAGTGTGCAGCTTTAAAGTCACTTTTAGCTGCCGCTGTCTCGAGCTTCCCCTAAAAGCACAGTCGCTACACCAGAGACACAAGCACTACCCATAGGCTTGAGTGGTTAGGCACCAACCCCAAAGGCTGCTCACTCCCTTGGCCTGTTCACTTGTCTGTATCCTCCCTTCTCTGTTTTCATTAGTCATGTGGCAGGAGTTCAAAATATGTGGGAAAATATGAACATTTTCAACAAGAAATGACACCAACACATATTAGTCTCCTTCTTTTTCCATCACAAAAATCAAGATTATGTCAGTATTTATGCTTTACACAGTAGCTATGAGGACCATCTTTTGTCATCGTTTCATAGAAAGCATTTATATTTACATGTCGAAAAAACATCTAGTCATGCTGATTAAATCTAAATCTGGATGAAAACTCATGACAGACTCGGCCCATAACTTTGGTCCAGACTTAGAATTCTATTCTATTGTTTTGATTGTTATATAATGTTGTACAGACATCCATTGTCCCCAGAGGATGACTCCCAATAAGTTTTGCAATAAGTGCCACCAGTCGTTGAAAGTCTTCAAGGATCCAGCTTGTGAAGTAGGTAATCCTAATGCACTTGTAGGCTAAATGCTGTCCATAAGGAAGGGAATGAAATCACAACAACTCATGGTACATTAGGGTGTTCATTTAAGTGCAAAAACAAATGTTTAAAAAGACCAAGACCAATATGTGTTGTCTGCAGGATGATCTTCCTCAGGGTTTTGCCACCTGACTTTTAATTTCATTGGTTTTCGTTCTGATTTAAATTCTGAGGTGCTTTGGTATTGTTTTTAATTATGAAGCCAGAGCGATAAAAAGGCTTTTTAATTCTTTAAGCACTATAACAAGGTGCCCTGAATTTATAAACAACTTTCATATTTCAACAGAATTCCCCATTTATTGACCCACTCACCTAGACATTGCGTGCGTGTGTGTGTGTGTGTGTGTGCGTGTGTGTGTGTGAGCGTTCGCGCATTTTAAAAAAAAGAAACGTGTGTGAGAAGGAATGCGCTAGGTTTATGTGATGGTTGTCACTCGAGCGCTCCAGTTGGACCAGTTCCATTCCTAAACAAAGCCTCAGACATACGTGGAACGTGGTCCGGCCGTATTCTCCTCACTGGGCGTTGCTGCATGTCGCCAGTATTGGCATGTCAAGTGTTGTCTGCATGCGAGCAGGAGTCAGCGCTCTCTGCTCAGCTCTGCCCTTCACTCGTCTCATAATCAATGACCTTTCTGTTTGAGGTGATGGATGAGGGAGAAATGCAGTGTAAGCATGCGCTCTCTCTCTCTCTCTCTCTCTCTCTCTCTCTCTCTCTCTCTCTCTCTCTCTCTCTCTCTCTCTCTCTCTCTCTCTCTCTCTCTCTCATTCTGCTTTGCTTTAGTACATGTTCGTACATGCTGAGCTCCTGAAGGTCAGAAGCTTACACTGCTGTCAGGATCTGCAGCGTACATGTGTAATTCTGATGAGCGCACACGCACAAGCTGCATGTGCAGATGTGCGTGTGCTTCATCAGCTCCGTGTCGCTCCCGTCGCTGCTGCATGATCAGCTCGCAGCACGCTGGCGGAGTTTCCATTCTGCTGTGTTGCTGTGCGTCGTCCACGTGGCTGACGTTGGGTCGTGTTTGCTGTTGTCTCTGTCTTTGGTGGGTGTATGTGTGTGTCCTCTCTCCAGGCCAGAGTGCAGAATGACATCCTAGATTATAAGGACCTAGCAGCCCTGCCAAAGATCAAGGCCATATACGAGGTCCAACAGCCAGACCTCATATCCTCCTCATACCAGCCCTACCACAGATACACCTCTGATGAGAGGCTAGACACTTACAGCTATGGGGAGGTACTGCTGCTACACACTCCAGGCCAAACTTAGCATTGGTCTCTTCACTGGTCCATAAACACTTTGTTTTAGTTGTTACTTATTAGAAGAATGTTCATTTGTTTGTTTGTTGGTTTTTCATGTTTTATTCAGCAAAACGTTGGGTAAATGTAAGTCCGACAAACTGGCTATTGGGATTGGAGAATTGGATAAAAAACATATAGTTTGCAACAAGGGGCTGGTGCATAACCAGAAGCTTTTCCCCTTTTTTTCTCTTCACTGTCAATTATTTGCTGCCTTTACTCAGCTGTCAACTTAACAATAGGATCTTGTTTTCTTTAAAACATTTTGAACTTTGGTTGCAGTGAACATCGTTTTTTGGAACATGGATTAAAAATATTCTTTTAACCAAACACCTTTTAAAATCATGGGTACTTCCTCGTGAAGACAGGATACAAAAAAAAACAAATACTTGGAATAATAAGTATGACAATTTTGTGAATATTTTGTTGTATTTGTTTAAAGTTTGAGACGATTATTCACACTTTCTGGTAAATGGCTTATTGCAAATGGGATAATATGACATTTTTGTCTAAAAAGGAATATCTGCCTATGATAACCTCTTCATCTCATTAACTGAGCCCAAACAAGAAATAGTTCCAGCACCTAGCGTGGGGTAAAACCGCAACTTGACGTATTCATGAACTGCTAAAAAAAAAGCAAAGGATTTAAAGTGTTAATAATTCAACTTAAGACAAACCTGACTTTAAAATGGTTATGTGGCTGCCAGCTATCACTTTAATCCACGCAGCGAACCCCACCGAAAAGCACAAACTGAATTTGAAATTAGCTTCTTTCTTGTGCTCCTGTTAATAAAGATGAGACATGACACATAGTTTTTTTCTTCCCCTCCGGCGCTACAGTACAAATAATAACTCTTTTCCCTCTACTGTTTCTCCAGTCACTCGGGACGCTCTCTCCCTATTCTCAGGTAAGCATTCTTCCTCCCAGGGTAAGTAGCAGAGCACTCAGGACGAGTTGAAACAAGTGAACTCTTGTCATTTTTGACCTGTCACTAAGCTATTTGTCTCCCTGTTGCCCCCCTGCTTTTCGTTCCCTCCTTGTCTTTCTAGGACTATGACAGCCTGGATTTGAAGCAGAGGAGGTGCTCCAGTCCAGGATATATAGACTCACCGACATACAGTCGTCAAGGCATGTCACCCATCATGCCTCGCTCCCCGCAGCACTATGCCTACCCCGGTGAGTCTTCTAGTATTCACTCCTGGCTGTCTGCTTTTAACCTCTGAGCTATGTATCAGTCTGTTGAAATAAAATCAAGTCGATCATGCTCATCATCATAATGTGAAATGTACATTAAACAAAATCAAAGCACTCGTGAAGTTTCTGAGCTGTATTTTCTTTTGAATTTTTGGGAATTATATCATTTAAGGGACGGTCATTTAAATAACTATTTTAACATTTTAGTTAATATGCTTTCTTGGTGAGAATGAGAATGAGAAGATTGATACCAGCCTTTTATCGGTCCTTTCAGTGAAGCTAATGCCAGGAGCCGTTTATTTTAGCTCAGCATAATGTCTGGTAACTGGACTGGATGAGAACCTGGTTATGATCGAAGGTAACAAAACCCAGCTACTTATCAGCACCTCTGTCGTGTCATCACCGTGATTTTGCCATCTTCAGGACATAACAAAAAGTAAATAATAAAAAATATGTACATAACTCTCTTTACTATCTTCAGTTTTTGTAATAAACAAAAAAAAACTGATCAACGGTTTTGATCAGTAAGCTGTAGCAGTGCCGGTCCCCAGATTTTGTCAGACTAACTGTCAGTCTCCTGTTTCCAGTATTTATGCTAAGGCAAGATAACTAGCCACGGGTTGTAGCTTCAACTGTAGCGTACACACGAGTTGTATCAATATTTTCATTAACTCTCAGCAAGAAAGCGAATATCTCCAAAATATCAAAATGGTTCTTCAATGGAGCTTAAATTGCTTGTCATTTCCAATATTTTTTACATTACCACTACCGTATATTGCAAAAAAAAGCCCTTGTGTGGTATCAGCATCAGCAAATGTTTGCCACATTAGGGATGGGTGTCTTTCCTTTCTCTAGGAAACACTTCTTTGACTATCTCATATGCTCAGTTGCGCCTCGGCTGTCATTGCATATAGGCTAACTCTTACACATGTGCATTGACACACCACAGACAAGTCAATAATCTCTGTCATTACACAAGTGGAAAAGTTCCCCGATGTCACTTTGTAATTTGAACGAATGCTTAAGCCTCTTTAGTTTTCACCTGCATGTGTTGAGGCCCTTCTTTCATGCTCATGTTTCCTCTGCTGTGATTGGCTGTGGCTGGCTGCAGGCTCTGAGAGTGGCAGGAGTTCACCTTATTACAGCCAAGAGGGGCGGTCAAGCACACCCACCACAAACCAGCCCCCTAAACATTTTCATGTACCAGGTAGGACTCCTCATCTCCCCATCGCCTTACTCACAATGTTGTAGAATTTTCTACTGCATCAGGAAGATTTCATCTGCCATTATTCACTAATGCTAATCATTCAGAAAGGTCACTTTCTGGGGTGGGGTGGGGGGGTGCAAATGTGACTATGTCATCTTTTTATAATGCACATGATTGCTTGCCATGATGGCCTATTCTTCCCCTTACACTGCATCTTTACCTTCCTTTACAACTGTCCCTCCTACCTCCACCTTCTCCCTCCTCTGTGCCGTCACCACGACAGAAACTCACATCACCTCCTCCTTTCACTCCTCCACGTTTCACCTCTCCATCTCCTCTTTCTCTCCTCAGCCACAGGGGACCCCAACATCTACAGGAAGCCTCCAATCTATCAGAGAACTGGTACAGTGCAGTTAGCCCCCCGCCTTAGCCTGCCTGTCCTCCTGTCAGTTTAGTCATGCTGTGTTTGAGTACTCGATGTAGATGTTCTCACAGACCTATCGACGTACTTCAACAGCCCCTTGTGCTTTAGCATTGAGTACTATTGATGTCCCAGTTATCATTGAAACTTGAAGCCATCGCAAACAAAACAAGATCAATGGAAGTGATTTCAAATGCACAAGTGAAATAGAGTTCGACTTGTACGACTTGCCCTTTTACAACTAACCCTTTTAAAATTGAGAAAAACAATCAATCCGACTTAGTGCACAAGTGATGAGGTGGAGAGGTGTGCAGTGTGCATGCTTACAAGCACACGCGCATGCCTGCCTTCGGCGTGCAGTCCCCACAGCACGACAGGTTCTTGTCAGTGAATAGGGCTGGAAGAGGCCATGAATGAAGGGAAGTTTGCTCAGGCGTGAAGTGTAGAGTAGAGTACATGGGACTCTGAGGACACACAATTCAGCAGAATGGAAGCTAACAGTGGAACAAGGCACGATGGAAAACTTGCAAAATATATTTATATTTACTGTGGAGACTTGTCTTTATTTTCCCAGCCCAGCCTTGTTAGCCAGCGGTCAGTGTGTGTTTTAACAGATACTGTGATTGTGTTTTTAAAGGATCTGGAGACAGCTGTTGTGCTCACTTTTGTAGAAAACAGACAAAGTGTGTGAGAGGGGAAGTCTGATTTCTTAATTGTGTGGCTTTCTTTTGTCATTCAGGCAAATAGCATGGCAGCGCGGTTGAAACAAAATGCTATTTTTGCCTCTCTTTTTCTTTTTTTTTTACAAGCCATTAAACTTAAATGCAGCTCAGCCATCTGGATAGTGTGCTTGAGCATAAACATTTATATGAAAAAGATTCACTATCCCCTCGTCAGATTACAGTGGAAAAGGCTTTTCAGCTCAGAGTCACAAGACTGACGATCTCTTGATGGAGGATAGTTCATCTTTGTTGTTGTCCTGCATGTTGCTCTGTCCCGTGTGTGTTGGTATTTGTGGGTTAGTTAGTGAACCGTGTCGACCTGTGCTAGACACGCTCACCTTTCTTTGTTACTCGGCTATAATTAGTACATCACTGGCCATAATGTTTCACCATTTTTTAGATTATTGAAGACAGATGAAGACAGTTTTGAACATTTCAGCATCTGCTGTAAACAGCAGTTCAAAAACCTTTCATCTTGCATTGTTAGAATACTGACATTCAACACAATCTTTATGATAGGTCATTTTGATCGATGCTGGTACTTTGTCTTTCTGAACAGCTGTTGATTATTTCCTCTTGTTTTAACAGGCATGTGGAGTTACTGTGTGCATCAATGGCCCGTTATCTACTAATCAGATTACAAGTTTGCTACCTGTATTGAAAAGAGGCTGTGTTACACCACACTTTTTCTGACTTTGTCCTTGAGCTCTGTACGGGTAGCAAAGCTCTCACATCATCACATCGCCCTCTGGAACGCTCCAATAATGTTTCCCTTTTCTTTTCACCTCTTTCTTTATTGCACTCTATCACTATATTTCACTCCCTTTCACCTTCTGCTTCACTTTACCCGGTGACCTTGCCGCTGTAAGTATCTCCCTCCTCTCGCTGTTTCACTCACTGTTGGTAGATGGATATTTCACGTTTGTCTGAGTGTGTATGGTACGAGCATCACTGCCGGTGTTTGTGATCCCATGTCAGTACTGCACAACCATACTTCCAGTGACAGAAGTCCCAAAGATGAGAACACCTACCGCTTGTCTCATGGTTCATCATATATATGGGAATTCAATGGATCATGAACCGGGGCTGGCATGGCTAATGGCTAACAGGATGAAGAGCGATCTATCTGACATAATATTGCATGTCACCCCCGTTGACTTCCATTGACCGTGCTTCTTTAATGCGGAGTGGCATCAATATCATTGCCTCACACCACTCATGACACGACTGTGTGCCTCAGGCTGAGCAGTAACTGAACTCACGTTAATACTGGCTTTGTTCATGCTCTTGGCTGAAATATTCATCATCTCTGACAGGAATGGTGGGTTGATGTTTATTTGTGGAGTGAATTGACTATCTAGCTGTAAATCTTTGTGATGTTCATTAACACATTTCCTCCTGAGCACACTACAGTGACAGTCTTGAGCCAATTAGTTTGGTATTTTGGAAAATACACGGATTTGCTTTCTTCTAAGAGCTATTTGAGATCGATAGGACTCTCATGTCTGTCCATATGGACTCCGGATATCTAGCTTAGGTTAGCATGAAGACTTGAAGCAATGGGAAACAGCCAATCTGGCCCTGTAACAAAATCTACATACCAATACCCATAGTGCTCACAGATTAGTTCTATCCTGTTTTTTCAATCCATACAAAAACCAGGATGACTTGAAATAGTCTGGCACTTCGTTTTTACTCTCTGGTTGTTTTTTCACCTCTATAGAAACAGGCTAGCTGACTGGTAATGCTACACTATGGTACTCGTCCCTCCTCCAGCCCCCAAGAAATTGAAGAAGCATATTTCCCAAAATGCCAATCTTTATTTTAAACCAAATCTTGATCTGTCTGTTTTTCTTTTCTTTCGTAACATCATGCGTTTCTCCACAGACAATCATATGGACGCAGCCACCAAAAGCAGGACCAGCGAGGACATTCTCAGATCCTCCAGACTGTCCACCTACTCTCCTGAGCCATACACCCAGTCCGAGTCAGACTACTACCCATACACCAGCTCCCCCAGAGGTAGGAGAGAATCATCTCACCGAGTTTAGCCTGGCAAGCTGCACAGTTAACTCCATTTTTCATTTTCCAATGGACCAAATGCAGACATACTGTAGGTGTGCAGTTGATTTTGTAAGTCTGGGTTGTCATATTTATTCACCTGCCCGCCCCTTTACTGCATTCCACTCCGAGCTCTGTATTCAAACAAGGGGATCTCTTTCATCTCTTTGCCCGCTCAGCCTATCGAGTACCGAGGAGACGCTTCTCGACAGGAGGAGATGAAGAGAGTTGGAGTCACAGTCTTCAAAGAGTAAGAGCTTCATTCTTTTATGGCTCACTTTCTTCAACATGAAGAAAAAATCCCTCAGAAATATCCATAAGTACCCAGCTTTTTTTGTATGGTGCTTAAACTATCCTCCTTTTCTTTATTTGCCTTTATCACCATCTTTGCAATCACTGTACATTTAATAAGCATTTTCCCTAATGTCTCCTTCCATTTTTCTCCCCCCTGTCTGCCTCTTTCTTTGCTCTCTTTCAACCCAGATTGGGAGTGGCATCGGGAGGATGATCCTAAAGGAGGAGATGAAAGCCAGATCTGGTTCCTATGACAATGACCCCTGGGGCAGTGCGAGGAATTCGCGTAGTGGGAGCAAGGAAACACTCAACACCACAGGCTATGGCACCACAGTGTACAACAACACCGTCAACGGCTGTAAGGATCCACCCTACCCCCTACGAATCTCGCTCTTTTGTCTGTTCCTTCAAATTCACGAACACCACCTCTAAATGCGTTTCTGTGCTTTTTTTTAATGGGCCTCAACATAAACTGTCATTGGGTTTTGGGGCAAGGGCAGGGAGGTTGTGGATGCAGGTCAGAGCGGGTCATGGCTGCTGCGGGCGGGGTGGTTAATTGATGTGGAAAGACGCTGAGAGGGGGGAACAGCTGCTGCCAAACCTGTTGTGGGCCAGCAGCAGCACCAGATGTGGCCTGTCGTTGTTGTAAGGATATCTGATCACACTGATTCTGAGTATTTTAAGCAACAGAAAACAGAGTGTCCAACCAGGTGTTCAGACATGCCATAGTTGTTTCTGTTTGTAAGGACCAAGCTTCACTGGACGTGCAGCGTAGTGGGAGAGTTATTTTAGCTCCTGAAGTTCAGACACCAGTCCGTCTTCATCTCCATCCAACTCTTTTTTTTTTTCTCTTCCACCCTCTGCTGAAATTGCTCTCTATATTCTACTGTTGACTCTCCATCTATCTCTCTGTGCATCTATCTCACTCTCTCTCTCTCTCACAGCTGGTGTCCCATATCCTGTTTTATTTATGAACAGTAAGATCTCTCATTAAAGCTGTTTCTCGGATGGGAGGGGACACAACTGATCAGGACTCTGCTGGCTACGGTTGAAAGGCAACAAAGCCTTGTAACCAGACAAGCTGTGTGGTGCGATTAGATGTTGGAGTGTGTGGTCTGTTTTTGTGCTGGTGTGATTGTGAGTTTGTCTCTTGTTGTTTTTTTATTTTCCTCCTCCACTTCCCTGATCCAGTTTTGGCCTCTTTCTGCCTCATTGCACCTTTGATGTTTTGTGTTGCTCCCAGGGCTTGACGGGTACCCAACTTGCTCCTTTTCGGTGTCTTTGTTAAGCCCCAAACTCGACAGATGGCTGTCAAATCTCTTCGCTGATTTTCTGCATTTATTTTTAGGAATTTAATCAAAATTGCAAGGAGGTAGGGGAGAGCAGGGGTGAAAGATTGTAGCAGCCTGTTGTGTGATTTGCAGTAAGGAAGATGCCCTGTAACTGTTTGATTTCTTTATTTCACAGCTCCACGTTCTCAGTACAGCACTGACAGTGGTGAGTTTATCATTCATATTCATGCGATAATAATCTTAAGCTGTTTAAGATGATTTTCAAAGGGGGCCTCGGAATTAGCTTATTAATGATGGGTTTTTGATGGATCCAGTTAGTTAACAACACAAAATTCCAGTAGTGTTTGTTAGTTTTGAGCGCCATCTTCTGGCATTTTGAAATTGAAGCAACTGCTGTTTTCACAAAGGTCATATTTAACCACTGTTGTCTGTATTTTAGATTTTGTTTGTAAGTCCGCCTCACTACCAGGATATAGACGCAATGGCCTCCAAAGGGTAAGACCACAGAATAATACCATGACAATATCTATCTGTCGTATATGCCTTTTACTTAATGCATCTCTGGTTCAATTTTCACTTTTAGAAATTTACATGAGTCACTTCAGTTCTACATCTGGCTTTTCTTTTTTAACTGTTTTGTTTTTTCGGCATCTGCAGCCTCAGAGTGCAGACTGCTACCAGTACCAGTACGACAGTGGCAGTGAGGTCAACTGGGGAAGCAGAGGTAATTTCACAGGAATTTAAATCACCTACCAATTATTGGATTGAAGCACTTAATTCAGTGCTGCTTTTATTCTATTGTACTGACTTTTTTATCTTTCTTTTTTCTCCCAGCAGAGTACAAGGTAAAGTGTTAACATAATTACCCAAGCCTGTATGTTAAAATATCCCAGTCTTCTTGTAACCGTGTCTCTGAAGTCTGATAGAGCTTTGCTGCCTCTGCTTCCCTTCAGATTTACCCCTATGAAGCCCTCATTGTCACCACCAGGGGGCGCAACAGGCTGCCTAAAGATGTAGACAGAGCCAGACTGGAGGTATGTTATGAGTCCTCTAACTTTACTCAGAGGACTTTGACCCTGGCCCAGTTTAAAACTAGTTGCCAAGGTTTTAGAGTCACTCACATTATAATAGGTAATCACATTACAGTTTTACTCTGTAAGAGAGTTAGGGTTGGCAATTATACATTACGCAATTAAGTAATGAGTTACTGGCCAACACTGGTAATATGTGTGCAGTCTTTGAATGGGTGAGTGTGACAGATAAATGTTGGACTTCAAGTAATAACTTTGTCATCTCCCTGTGCTCTCAGCGTCACCTGTCTCCAGAGGAGTTTGTTCAAGTGTTTGGTATGACAGTGGAGGATTTTGACCGACTGGCTCTGTGGAAGAGGAACGAGCTAAAGAAACAAGCTCGACTCTTTTAGCAATGTACAGACATCCACTGAACACTGCTATAAGCAGAGCCAGGGACTTGACTGAGAGTAGAAAGAAAAAATAAAGCCTTTTTTTTTTTAAAGACTACTCAGTTTCAATGCCATGGCTGAGAACCTGTTAAAGATCTCCTCAAACGACGAACGAAATTCCCGTCACAGCCGCTTGGACTTGTGGGATGCCAAGGGAGAGCAGAGACAGAGACGTTACGCACAGATGGACTGACAAACTGTGTCCTGGATGCCAGTGAAGCTGTGACTGTGTGCTGTAGTGGAGTGTGTATGCAAAAGAGACTTCAGTGTTGTGCTTTTCTCAAGCCTGAAGGATGAAGGAAGGCACGACAGTGCCCCTACAAGGCCACACTGGGGGAAGTCTGGGAACAGAGCTGCAGTACTTACAAATATTGAGGAGAATTTTGGTTTTGCCTTATTTGTTATGCTCTCTTAGTTACGAGTGTGCAGCACCAGCAATCTGAATGAGTAGAATGTAGAAACAGCATATCATTTATGACACTTTATCAGTGTGAATGATTAGATGTGAAGATCGAGTATGTGAGCATATACAGCATCACTTTGCTTTGGTTTATAAGGATGCATTTTGTTTACCTGTTCCCCTGCTTTTGCTCTTTCACATTAAATGTGTACCTCTGGTTTAGAATAATTGATACACACAGAAAAAACTAATTATGGAGCAATCTGAGTTGGACACAACATTTTCAAATGTATGTGCGACCTGCATTTGTGTGAAAATTAAAACCAAAGTGAGAATGCAAATAAACTGATTAGCAGATCACCTCAATGTAATGTTCTGGTAAAATAGTCAAGGATCATCAATAGATTCAGTTCACTGTGCAGCTGTGTGGTAACCTAAAATAATGTGCAATCCAGTAGATTTAATAGATGAAGTAAACATCAGTTCAGTCCTCCTGCTACACATTTTCCCAACTCATTGAGATACCATTATGGCTAAATGTTTTAGGATGAGGATTATAGTCATTCATACATTTTGATTCACTATTATTTATATTGTTTTAGAATGATAATCCAATACTTTTGTTACTACAGAGATTATATTCACTCACAGTAAAATGCTCTGCAAGGTATTTAACACATTGATAAAGATTCAGGGTTGTTGAAGACTTTTCTTCCTTTGAATACTGTTATTTTTGATTTTTGTCACTAAAAATTCAAATTCAAATCAGAATCAGTCTCCTCTCTTTTATCATTGTGAAACCATTATTTGAAATATATCTTCCCAAAGGATCAGAAGATCCATACCAGTCTCTTGTCTGTACGGTAAATATTTAAGGCTGCATGGTGACATTAGCCAGGATGGTCTGGCATAGCATAAAGACTGGAACTGCAGTGGAACTGATAGCCTAGCTTTGTCCAAAGGTATCTGATTGGTGGCACTGTAATTAAGGATCAGAAACTCAATTTTGAAGAGGCCATACCCCTCAGATTGTGAGTCACTTTAAATGTGACACAGATTCTTGAACCATAAATGACTGCCATGATGGTTAAATCCTAATTTCCACTCAATAAAATAAAAAACAATAAAATAAATAAAACATTTTGGATTTGCTAAACAGCCTTGGGGGTCTGAGATACAGACTACCTTGGAAAGCCTGGAATAATAAAAAAAACCCCAAAACCCTCAAATCAAAACAACAAAGATGACAATGAGTGCAGAGCGCAGAGCATTGAATGTCTGCCCCGTGCGCATGTCACTAAAGGCATTGTCAGGGACAAACCATTTTAATCTTCAATTGCTTTTTTGTTTTAGACATAGGAATGCCAAACCACTGCCATTATACAGAATGACAGCCATTTAGTATTTCACAACAATTAATTAAAAAATTTATAATTTAAAAATGAAAGGTTTGCATTTTGAATAGCTTACTCATTCATGGATTTATTGACATCAATTCCCCCTTCATGTGTCTAGGACATCCTCTCAACACTTTCATGGCTGTTAGTTTGTGAAAAAGGCTTGAGCAAATCCCTTAGAATCCTTATCAGTTAGGATTTAGCTTTAATATATTAAGGCTCAGAGGCAGGTGCATGGACTCAATAATGCAGACCCAGAGTCAGGCATAAGGTTCAGGGTAGTTTACTGAAACAGATTCAGGACACGGGAGGTCAGTCCAACAAGCAAAGGTATCCACAAACACTAAGCTAAATTGTGGATCAAAATATCAAACAGGATTAAACACACTAGAGACAAACACTTGGGAATGCTGAAATGCTCACACTGGGGTAAAGACAATCTGGCACAGAACGAAGGAAAGACACTCCTTAAATAGACTAGGAGGGAAAGATAACGAGACACAGGTGGAAGACATTAGGGCGGAGCACCGCAATCATAAGCGGGGAAACTTGACAGGATACGGGGAATGACATAAGACAGATTATCAAAATAAAACAGGAAGTACATTAACGCAAATAACAAAACTATCTAACTTGACGGGCCCTGTCAGTAATAAGTGAGCTATTGACAATGCAAACCTTGAAATATGGACATTAAAGCAAAACACTCACTAATATTGATGCTTTGGTATTTCATTTGACTTTTTTTTTACAAACGAACAGCTGTGAAAGATGTGAGAGGCTGTCACGGACATATAAGAGGTGGTTTGATGTCAATAACTTCTAAAATGACTGAGCTATTGAAGATAAACCCTTCAAATATGCATATTAAAGCAAAATGCTCACTAAAATTGATGCTATGGCATTTCCTTTGGCTCTTTTCACAAACTAACAGCTATGAAAGATTAGAGTGGATGTCACGGACATATAAGAGGTGGTTTGATGTCAATAACTTCATACATGACTGAGCTATTGAAGATACAAACCTTCAAATATGCATAATGAAGCAAAACGCTCACTAATATTGATGCCATCGCATTTCCTTTGGCTTTTTTCACAGACTTACCACTGTGAAAGATGGGAAAGGATGTCACGGACATATAAGAGGTGGTTTGATGTCAATAACTTCTAAAATGACTGAGCTATTGAAGATACAAACCTTCAAATATGCATATCAAAGCAAAATGCTCACTAATATTGATGCTATGGCATCCTTTGGATTTTCACAAACTAACAGATGTGGAAGATGTGAGAGGATGTAATGGATATATAACAGTCGGTTTGATGTCATTAAATTTATAAATGAGTGAGCTATTGAAAATTCAAACCTTGAAGGGTCGGCTGGGCAACCGACTTGACACGAGGAGCATCTGCGCCCAGACTACAGATGGAGGATTAGTCGATCAGCCTGCCGACTGGAGACGAGGAGGAGGGGTCAGCCAAAGAAACACTATTTTTAATTTACGAAAACAAAAAAGAGACATAAGAGTCTTTCAGGTTGAACTAACAAAAAACAGTGCAGATGAAAAAACAAAGCGAACAAGGCACAGGAGACACCAGACACAGTAACAGACTGGGCAGGAATCACAGACGAACTGACAAAGACAAAGACAAAGGGAAGCACAGAGACTAAATAGACACAAAAGGCACAGATAATGGGAAACAGGTGAGACACATGAGGAACAGGTGCAGACTATCACAAAGTCAGGAGAAGTAAAGTGAAAAGACAAGAGACAGGGAAACAGGAAGTGCTGAGACACAACGAACATGACTTCAAAATAAAACAGGAAACAACAAACTCGAGAAACCAACAGAGGGGACAACAAAGGTAACTTAACAGAGGTAATTAAAGCATCAATTATAGTCCATGAAGAAAAACAAAACTTTTCCAAGGTCTAGAGAGTCCATGGGGGCATTTGTGTATATATGTTGACTGCTACATGCATCTTAATGACACGAAAGAAAATTCCTCGTATGTAGCCTGTTACCTACCTGGCAATAAATATGATTCTGATTCTGATTCTGATTCTAAAGGTTCCGTGGTCTCCTGAGGCTCTTTGTTTCCCACAACAGTCCAGTGGTCAGACAGCGTACACCACACAAATGCTCACAAAATAAATATATAATTCTCATCAGGTTTTGCAATCTCAATTTACAGCGGTATTATCAATGAATTATTGTTTTTGCTGGCCTGCATCCCTCCAATTTTCAAATTATAATAATTTAAAAATTTGGGCAATTAATACAATTCACCTGTGCGTAAAAGTTAAGAAGTTAAGATTGATTGAAATATAAAACAACACAAAATGTGTAGTAAAGTTTGGGATGTGTATGTGTTGCGTGGACTGGTGTGATGGGTGGTCGTGCTCCTCTACACCACATGAGGGCGCTGTAGGGCCAAGAAACAGCATTGGTAATAAAGAAAACATAGAGGGTCTGCACGGTGGTAGTGGTTAGCGCTGTCGCCTCACAGCAAGAAGGTTCTGGGTTCGATTCCCGGTTCCATCCAACCGGGCCCTTTCTGTTTGGAGTTTGCATGTTCTCCCCGAAGAGGTTCTCTCCAGGTTTCCCGGCTTGCTGCCACAGTCCAAAGACATGCAGATTGTGGTTAGGTTGATTTAAGACTCTAACTTGACTCTAGGTGTAAATGTGAGAGTGATCGGTCATTTGTCCTGCGATAGGCTGGCCACCTGTCCAGGGTGTACCCCGCCTCTCCCCCAATGTCAGCTGGCATTTTCCCTAAATGGATAAAGTGGTAGATGATGGATGGAAGAAAAGAAAGACAGATTGGAGAAGCAACTTGAAGACAGGATGTTTGACTGTGTGTGCTGTATTACTTGTTTGCTGATTATTAGCTTATGAATTACCTTGCGACATGATCTAATCTCACAGTTTTGAATGCCAAAACAGTTTCAACTATAACCATGTAAGCCAACAGGTTTCCATATAATAAATGTTTAGCCCTGTGTATTTTCAGAGTCATTATACACTTTACATAAACTTCTACAAAAAAATGCTCAGCATATCACCACTATGAGGCTCAACCCTATTTTCTCAGTGTTACCACACTCAAAAAGGAATTACACACACATATATACTGTATGTATACACAAACATGACTGGCAGAAAGCAATGGTTTTTCCCTAAATGTTCACTCAGTAACAGAGACAAAGTTCAGGAGTAATAGTGACTGCTGCACTATGGGGTTTCTGTGTTAAACAGAAAAAGGGAAGACTCATCTCTGAATGAAACACTATAAGAAATGTGATAGCATTCCTGGGGTTTGTTGAGACAAGTTATGTGTGTGTGTTTGTGTGTGTGTGTGTGTGTGTGTGTGTGTGTGTGTGTGTGTGTGTGTGTGTGACAAATAGATTTCAGATGTACAGGAGAGAGAAGACCAAGACACATTTTAAATATAGGAGAAAAGAGATTAGGTTATGTGGATATAAAGTCAAAAGGTAGGTAAATAAAATTAATAATGCATAATATATGGTAGAAGAACCTTTTATGTGGGACTTTAAATAAGTAATTGGTTTCTCCTACAGTTGGCAGTGCATTTGAAAGCAGCCTGAAGAGTGTGGTGATTAACATGGGCCTGAGAGCATTTGAGTGAGTAGTGTGGCACGTGCAAGGTGAGCTATGTTTCAGAGCTCAGGAGACTGCTGTGCTGTAGACAAAAGGACCACCCTTCTTACCTGGAAAATCCACACAAAGGATTCGGAGGATAACTGGAACCCAAAGGAAAAGGAAAGTAAACCACTCAATTGAGGATCTCATTCCCTTCTCACTCTTCCACCTGTGTGCTGTAATTGCCAGCCTATGGACGGCCAAGGCGGCAGAGAACCGGGACTGATATACTGAACTGGGCAGAACTGAGTTTGTGGGGAGTGCTGTGTAAAGAATGGAAAAGAGCCCAACCATGGGAGCTTACACAACGTGTTGAGGTAGAAAGACCTCTTCTTAATGTATCACGATCGTACTATGACTCATTTATCTGGACTTGCTTTTTAACCTCCTTGTTTCTCCAAAGAGCTGAAACAGCCCCCATTCCCCAGTGCCTGAATGTTGTGTGGTCGCCACCTACAGATCACTTTGCGGGAGGAAGACCATTTTAAATATATTGTGTTTGGCCTTTTTAACCTGTGGTCCTGTGTTGGTTTTTGGTCCAATGTGGCTTCAAACTGGTCCAGTCTGTTTGAACCTTTTAATTTTTACTTTTTTTTGTGTGTGGTGTGACATGCATACATGCATTTTAATATTGTTTATATTATTCTATCCCTGGGCATGTTCATGTGCAGTTTCCTCTCAGTTGAGGCTTGAGATGTGCCTTGTGTCACGAGGGTATACTCCAGATTAATGCAGTACATGGTTGTGCATTAGCACTGCAAAACCAGTTTGCACAAATCTGAGGTAATGAAAAACAATCATCTCCTCTATTACCACCGCAGCCACGTTGAAGATCTCAAGAAGGAAAACGCATATCCTGCTTAATGAACCCAAAGGAAAAGAACAGGTTTGTTTTGTTACCTTAAAACCCACCACAATTTTGAGTGAGTGCCATAAAGTGGTGCTAATAAATTGTAATTTGAAATTATGGTCCACCGTAACCTAAGCCAATCCGCTTCTCCACTCGCAGGGAAGGGACTTCCTGCCGGAGGTGGAGTTACCCTTCACCTCAGAGAAGGCATCACGCACAGGCAACTTCCCAACTGAGAGGAAAAGGGACTGTTCTGACGCCAAAGCTGTTCATAAGAGGAAAAGGTCCACAAGTGAAGAAACTGGTTCACCAGAGAGGAAGAGAGGGAAAATGAGCTCGAATGGGGGAGACACACTAACTGCTAAGCACATCTTTGATTCCTGTCTCTCCATCTAAGTTAGTCATGTCTTGTACAAACTACTGATCTATGGGTAGTTTTGTGAAATGTGTTAATCTGCCTTTTGCTGTGAGAGTAATTTGGAAGATCTTGTGAACCAGCAAAAATAATTTATGGATTTCCTTAAGAGATTGTTTTTGTTTTATTACTGTGAAGCTTTATCAGTGTGATAACTTGCCACTATAACACTGACAAAGCAGGAAGGGTACACCCAAAATCCACCCCATATGAGGATATATTTCAGTAGTGTTTATTTAGGGAATAGAGACATTCCTCTACTTAACTGTATTTGCATTATAACCCCATATTTGTCACTTCTTAGAGTTACTTCGAAGATCCGAAGAGCCTCCAGGTGAGGATTCAACCAGCTCGGTCGAAGCTGATCGAAGGAGGAAAAGGTCCAGAAGTGAGGAAACTGGGTCACCGGAGAGGAAGAAGAGAAAGATGAACTCCAATGAGGTGGACACACAAACAGGTGAACACATTAGATGATGTACAGAAGAACGGACTGCTCATATCTAAAGACGACAAAAAAAGTAAAGGAGGGTCCAGCGGAGTGGCCTAGGGAAAAAAGACTGACCCACTGAGTGATGAAGGACCTGTTTCCAAAGGATGATGGAGCCAGAGGGACGATTGCAGGAGGGGACCGGATCCGAAGACCAGGATGAAATCACGCCGCATTTGAAGACATTTAGGCGTTGGTCAAAGAAATGCCTGCAGAAAATACTCGGCCAGTGCAGATTTTATACTCATTTAAAAAAAAAAAGAAAAAGATATTGTGCTTAAGAGTTTGTCTCTCCAGCTGCGTTTGGGCTTCGACCAAAAGTACCTCGAACCTTTCCCTTCCATCTCGGGAGGACTTTAGGACCCAGCAGAGGCGCAGACTCCAGCTCCCGACCTCGTAAGTATCCACTGAATTTATCAGCAGCAGCTTGTCCACACACACACACACTCACACACACACACACACACGCACTCTCCCTCATGGGCCTGCGCTGAATTTCAACATCCTCACACTGACAGCTTCACCAGTGGAATGGACGCAAACGGCCACAAAAGTAAGTCCCGATTTGTAATCTTGAAACAGTGCTGCAAAAAAAAAAAAAAAATGCTTTACCGGTGTTTGTGCACATTTGTGTTAATTGGTCACTTCAAACCATCAAGACCCACACAAGGTCCTCAAGGCTGCAGGCTCCCTGCGCTTCACTGGTCTTTACTGGGGAGTTTGCAGTTTACCTCGAAGTTTAAGTATCTCTCTCAATCTCTGCCCCAACTGCACAGATTGCCTCGGTGTCATCATGCTCACAATGTCCATTTACTCCATCAAAACTCTTACAGTCAGGAAGCACTTGTCTGTTGTCCAAGCAAGTGAATCCCACTCATGCTGGGGCCGAGGCAATTGCAAATATCTGGATTGGAGATTATATATGTGGGGATTAGGGTTGTCATGGTGATCACTGATGTTGGACACCACCTGCAGAGGACTCGTCGGATAGACCCATGGCGATCTACACTGTGTTTTTTGTTTTGTTGAAAAAGCTGGAAATACAGTGTGTCAATAAAATGTTTTTGCTCCATGTGGGGGTTTTTTCTGGGAGATGTGCACAGCACATCATTTTTCCACATTGTAAAAAGCAAACAAATGCATTTACGCCCCTCGAGGGCTTTGGTGTGAGGTTAGACATGACAGCATTCACAGGACGAGGTGTGGCACAACTCGGGTTAAGATTTCGGTTTATTGTTGACCCACGTTGTTTGAACTGTTCTTACACTTCAGATGATGTTGCCGTATCGTGTTACTGCTCATAGTGCTGACAGACCTGCTGCGAGCCGCCAGGCAGGTAAGCATCTGATAGTGATTATAAAGGAGCAACTTTATGGACAGTTTAGCCCGACTGACTAGAGGTGGAAGGAAATGGGACAAACTGCATATGGTACTTCATCTTCGCTCTTCTCTTATTTCCTGTACCTTTTTTAATAGTCATCGCCTACATGGAAACAGTAAAGACTTATTTTTAGTTACTTATTTTCTGCCCTTCCTGTCCATGATCGACCTCTTTTCCATCCTCCCTCAGCCTGTCAGTGTATGTTACCAGTGTGTTTAGGGTGAACACAACGAATCTAAGTTGTTTCCCAGGTTGGGAGAAACCCTAGTCTGTCACTCCCATTTCTTTCAACACACTGGCACACACAAAAACACATGGATAAACAGGAATTTAGCTCGACTGACTTTCAGTCTGAGCTTTGTGTTGTGTAAACCCCGCAGGAGTAAACAGGCAGCGAAGAATGACTATTTCATTTGTAAAGAACAAATGCTCTTGGCAAGCTCAAATTGGTGCTGTCTACAACTCTCTTGTCTGAAATGGTTATTACAGCAGCATTAATAGACTTTTGAGCCACTTGAGGACAGAAAAACAAGCTGTGAAAATGACACTGACATACTGTTTTATCACCACAGATTAAAAATGATGTGGTGAACATGAAAGCAAACGGTTTCCTCACACACACCTAGCAGACGCGCTGCGTCCCAATTCAGGGGCCTCATCCTCCGATGGTTGCATGTGAAGACCAATAGAGGACAAGCTAGTGACGCAAATAGGAACGCCTCCTTCGACTGGACCGTCTCTTTACCGTTTGGCCTTCGCTGTCCGCTCAGTTCACGAAGACCAAAACTTTGTAGACCGAGTAGATCGATTCCTCCGAAGGATGCAGCCTCTGAATTGGTCGACAGCTATGTAGCACATTAGTTTTTATTTGGAGTCATGTCGTGTCCATCTGATGAATGTCGTTTTTTGTTACTAACACTAACACTGATAGGAGTTTCTTGCTTTCAAGATGCTAATGCTTTGGCTCCACAATAAATGTAATTTCTGACTTTACAGTTAATTAAAGCTGCAAGCTGTCAGATCAAAACACTGAGCTGAAGGAGGTTAAAAAGGCTCTGTTGAGCTTTGGTGAGAATGTGAGTTAATAGTTAGGATCATCACTGCAAGTCACACCCTGGATTCATACCAGCCATCATTTGATGCATTGTTAATATAAGATATTGGTTACTGTTTTTTTTAACATGGATATTCTCGTAACAGATTAATCAACTACCTATTTCAGCACTTGTGTCAAAGGTTACTTTGACTCTACAGCCTGCAGCGTGGAGTTATGTGAGTTCAAGTTTGGTAAGTTTGATGTGAGGCAGGTATGAGCTTGAATGGTGGGAGCCTTTTAATATGCGCTCTCCAAGCCAGCTGGAGCAGCAGTGTGATAAAGGTTTTGTTTCCACCGTCGCCTCAGTGAGAAGTGGAGCATCAGCTGGGTGTGAGAGGGGAGCGGCCGCCCCCGTAGGGATGCATTGCAGTGGTGGGATTGTCTGTAAATGTAGCCCCACAGATGTGATGAATTGTGGCTATTGTCATGTTTCGGGGCATATGGAAGAACTTGTGGACAAAACAGTGGTCTGCTGTGGACCCTACTATGAAGCATAACTGAGCCATACTGCTAATGCAAGTATAAATGCTCAAGAAATCCATATTCCATATATGCCTTTTCCTCTACTGGGATGGTTGGTGTGCTCTGCATATCAACGTTGCAAAAAGGGAAATCCTGTGCAAGCAAATTAAATTACAAAGTGAATTAATTTACATTTTGGCACAAACTACAACTTCTTTGTTAGTACACAAGGATTTGTATTGGTGGCATTTGAATCAAAATGCGTTTTTCACTGGGTTTAGATAAGCATGTCACATGAGCACAATCAGAATGCAGTCTGCTGTCGTCATCTAACCAGTGGTCAGAGACCTCACTGTGTGCATTAAGCCACATTTCTCATTATGTATGCTGCAATTTGCATGTTCACGTAACAAAAGCAGTTTCCGTGGAAAGGAATTGTTCCAAACCTGAATTGTATAACATATTTAAAGGACTATTCCATTATGTTACAGCCTTTGGCTTTCTGACATGGTTTTAGCCCATGTAAAATGTGTAACTGTCCTGTTTGTGGACAGTTAGAAGAAACTCTCCAATGCGGTTCAGTGAGGCCATGCAAACAGTAGCCTTCATGCTTCATCCTTCTGTTTCATATCTATGTAAATGTGTATTTTTTCATTTAGTTTTACCTCTCTGCCTCTGTTTCCCTCTGCGGCTCCCTGTTCCCTGTTGTAAAGCTGTTTCCAGTGGAGCCACTCCTGTCCACTATCTCTGCCCAGCATGCAAATAGAGGGAATTCCCTCAGGATTTTATTTATGTATGCTCTATAAGTTTCATTGTTTTGTTTGCGCTACGAGACCAGACATTTATTTGACATGAAATGCGTGCACTGACTTGCTGATGCTCATTGAGTACTTACAGTATGATACATTTCTATATGTCCCATTATGATCTGTAAATCATGCATGATTTTGGAGCAGCCCTATAAGAAGTGGAATTCCCCTCTTTAACCCAGTAATGTGGAGATCACTATGATTCATGTGGCTGAGGTGCAGGATATCTGTGTGTGTGTGTGTGTGTGTGTGTGTGTGTGTGTGTGTGTGTGTGTGTGTGTGTGTGTGTGTGTGTGTGTGTGTGTGTGTGTGTGTGTGTGTGTGTGTGTGTGTGTGTGTGTGTGTGTGTGTGTGTGTGTGTGTGTGTGTGTGCTCGCTTGCTTGCTTGTGTGGTCGTGCACTTGCACTGTGTGTAGACAATGGTCAATCTCTGCACAGATGTTTGTGTGGAGTTTCCATGGAGATATGCTGCACAACATTACAGCAGGGGTCTATAGAGTGTATGTGACAGTTGGCAATGTGTGGTGTTTTCTTCTGTTGCAGAGGGTGAAAAGTGACGCTGCCTGGGGTTCATATACACACAGGTATGTACCTGTACAAGCAGCATATTCAGAGGGAAGGTTCGAATTTACTGGAGAAACTTGGCAGAAAATAAATCTTGGAAAGAATAAGACTAATAATTTAGCTCTGATATGTGATTTATGTAATTATACAGGTATAGAATTATTAGTTCGGCTTTGGCCTTAGGGATGAATCTTAGTAAATGTTGAAACATTACATTGTACTGAATGGTAATGGTATGGTACACAGTCACTTCAGCATGTGTCAACAAGAAGTTAGTTTGTAAAGATATCAAAAACTGTAAACGTCTTCCCTGTGTTCAGTCCTTTTTGGGGATTTTTAAAAATGCATGTAATACAGACACCTGGTGCGCCCTAGACTTTACATAGTCTGCAATCCCTCTTTCGCCTTTTGTGTCAGTCTCTCCTCAGATGCAATGTAGTTTCTAATGGGACTTTTCCTCAGCAGGAAACTCCCTTGATCTAGCCAGCTTATTGGTCCAACAAATAATTCAACATTTTGTGTTGATATTGAGACTCCTAAACAAATTTTGCCACAGATGCTTTATTACTTTCTACAGCTGTCAATGCACATTTCATATTGGATTTGTGTCAGGTGAATTTGGTGGTCATTTTTGTATTTGTTCTTTTCCAATTAATGAAATGCAGCATTGCTTTTCTCTTAGCACAATCGGTTTTCATTATATGTCTGTTATTGTAAAGAAATTTGAAAAAAGACTTATTTTTACTCAACAAATCCTGCTGTTTTAAAAACTGACCTCATACACTACATTAATCGTAAAGCAGCTACATAAACAGCGGTCATTTCGAAGAGATGTATTAACAATTGTGAAACCTTTACACAATAACCTAGAACAGCATTGATATGGAACACAGTCAGTTAGTACCTTCTTTTTTTTGTTAAAAGAATTTGCTCATATAATTGTTTCCCCTTCTTAAAGTTTCCTCTTTAACTGTTTGAAAATGAGCAATTTGCATGCGTGTATGGAGCATAAGATTCAGACAAGAGCCATAAGAGATTCCAAGAGTGTCCTAGTTTTCGAGTGAAGAATTGAAGACAGTGCTCTCCGGTCAAAACTCATTAACACAAAAAAAAAAAATTATCCCAGATGGAGACAAAGCAGCTCCTTTTCCCCTTTGTGCTTGTGTGGCTGTGTGTGTGTGTGTGTGTGTGTGTGTTCGCAGGCATGCATGTGTGTTCTGTGTATATTACCCTAGTCTGTGCAACATCAGTGTAAAGCAGCACTTCCACTTGCAGAATAGAATCATTCTCAGTGTGTGAATACTTTTCTGTGAGGGAGAACATAGCATTGTGGTGATCTCATCAGACTCGGGGCAGATATGGGATCAGAATGATACTGTAGGGCCTTTGTCTGGCAGCAGGCTGAGTCAAGCCCTCTGTGCCATCCCGGACGTGAATAAATGAGAGAGCAAAAGATGAAAAATGAGAGGGAGGGAACAGAAGTCTAGCAGACAGCGTGGCCAGCTGTGACTTCTGACCTTTGACCTGTGGCAATATTGAGGAAAAACCCACATGCTACCTTGCCAGCGCCATTCTAATTTTTATTCACAGTTTATTTGCTACTATTCCATCATTAGACCACCTCTACCCAACTGTCCATGTTTTACCTTTTTTTAAGGGTCTCTGGGAAAATCAGCATATCCCATTATGAATTGGGGAAAGACAAGGAAATCCCCTGGAGAGCTCCTGATACTATCAGAGCGCTGAACTGGCACACTGATCAGCTCTTGAGACGATAGGCTGGATATAACAGAAAACAGGAAAACAATTAGCCAAAGTGTCACATATCGCTCTACCAGCCAATTATTTGGGACTGCAGTAAAAAAAAAAAAGGACGAATGCTTCCTGTTTTATCCACAAAGGAAATTAAAAGCATATATCCCTTGACAGTATCATCTCCTGTGTATTATTATACTCCCTACACTGAGTATCATAGAGTGTGGGATCCGTGCTTTATTTAATGATCACCTGAAGCATCTTCGCGTGCACAATAAAAACAGTGTGAAGAGCATGTTTTTCCCCCTTCTCTCGCCTTCATTTGTGTAACTTTACGACTCCTCCAAACCAAATAAGTTTTTCCTCATGTGCCCCCCTCACCTGCTGCTCAACATCCAGCATTGCAAAGGGGAATTCGCTAGGTTTGTTGATTCGTGTATGTTGGTCTGAAATGTCCACCCACATGATGAATGTCCATGTCAAAGCTATGAGAAAGGAATTCACGCTCTCAAGGGGGACTACCTGCCGTAGCTAAATAAAGGTTGGTAATAATGGCGCATTCGAAAAAAAAGCTCCATTGTATTGTCATACCTTTGACATAAAGTTGTAGAAATAGACACAATCAATTGTATCTAGCGCAGGATCTAGACACTGCATTGAGAACGGAGTCACCAGAGACGGAACAGTAAAAGTGGGAGCGGGTCAGCTTACAGGAAAAGGAAACAGAAGGCCTGAGGTGATTGGTGATGTCATCAGCAGAGGGAGGAAGTCGTCTCTATAGGGAGCATGTGGGGCATCCAATGCAGTCCGTTGGCCCATTAACTAATGTAGAACAGGAAAGGGGTTTTGTGAGCAGCATGCACAAAGAGACTGGGATCAGTCTCTAGGGGTCTTCAGTTGTTAGCTTATCAGAACAAGCATGACCTTCAAATGTCCACTGATGATTCCTAGCCTTATCTCTGTATATTTGACATGGCATGACAACACTTGGCACCTGCCACAAGGTCCCCTGATTTGCTTCCATTGTCTTCCGTCTCCTGGGAATTTAATCTATTTCCTTGGCCATCACAATAATAAAGGATAAAGTTGTATATAAACCAGCATTAACTGATTAACCTGCCATATTTTCAACTCTGGCAGCCAGACAGTGATTGTGACTCGCCCTGTAAGACAATATAAATATAGTCCATTTAGTCAATTTTTTAGACATGAACACAATACGCAGTGTCATTCCATCCATTGGTATGATAAAATATTGAATTAAAATAGTTGCTTAAAACTTTTAACTTGCCTCTCATCCTCCTCAAATCCAGCCTGAATTGATGACTACACTGGCAGTAGCTAAACTCAATGTCAGGTCAGAGATGCAGTCGTCATGCGGATTTTTATCGTCTTACCCGTGAACCGGAACAGTCTCTGTTTGCCTCTCGTGGGCTCCGCAGGTATCAGTTTGTGAATGCCCCGACATGTTCTGTGCTGGGGAGAGGAGAACCGTCACCCTTGGGAAATGCCTGGAATCTGAGGAGTAGCGTGGGAGGGGATTTCACCATGATGCGGCACAGGCTGGTGAGAGACGACGGTGTTGGCACGGCTCTTGGTGTAATTTAAAGACTGTGGCCGTCTGGTTTAGCTCACCTTTGTTCGGGTGCAGGCTCCACACACCTCAGTGATCTAAGCGCAGCCAGTGGGGTGTGATAACGCCCGCGGTTCCTGAACCGGAGATATGACTTCTTCTCATCTGCGTTTCTCAATGCGATGACTCAGCTGTTTTCTTTAAAGACTCATGTCCCAGCTTTGATGACTGAGTTGGACGCTGGTATTAAGACACCCCTTGCATAGTATGAAGATAACAACCGAGCCTCTCCCGTGACTCGCTTAACATGATGAGAAAAGTTGCGGGGTCATGTTGTTCAGCTGGCCTCAGCGACGAGACGCCCACACTGTTTGTGGACACCTCAAAGTCTTCGACCTGCAGCGGCCTTTCATGTGGGATCAGGTTGGGAAATGGCTGCGCTGTATATCCAACATGTCCAAAGACAATAAGAAAGGGGAGACTTCCAAGGAAAACCCAGCAGTTTTCATTAGATACTGATCTCTTGTGGACTGAGACACAGGTGGTACTTGGTTCTTTGAGGTTCTCACAGTCGCTTTATCTTAGAGGATTTCCCTCTGATTAGACACCTTTTTTTTTCCCTCATATGTTTTCGTATGAAAATTGAAAGCAAAGTTTAAATATGTTTTAGCAAACACCTGAGGTGAAGTGTGTCTTACAGCTCTGTGTGCCTCTGCGTCCTTTCTCGGCACGTCCACACTCCCGTGTGAGTTCACAGCTTTACTGGCAAGGTCACATTTAGTCACAGTGATGAGCAGTTTGTCAGGTTGTAACCAAACCTGGCAGGGTGTGTCTGTGGCATCACGGTTCGAGGGGATTTTGGAAAAGTCGGGAAGCACCATGTACGCCTTAGGGACGGTCTGGTCTGTATGAAATTAGACAGCACAGGAGCGACTTCCTGTCTACATAATTAGGAAATTAATTTCCCATCATCTTCACTCACATCCTCCGGAGTGTATATTTTTAAAATCCTCTGTATGACTCATGCATTTTCGTTCACTGTCTGGTGGTATTCCTGCAATGTTCTTGACAAAGAGCATGTTTAACTCATGATCGTGTTGTCTCTTTTCTGTGGATTTATGGTTTTTGGAGATGGTTTATATAATTAGTTGAAGTAGCAGTAGGGCAGGATTCCAAACCTCAATTTAAAGTAATAATATAAATGTGGAATGGTTTTCGAAATTAGGTTTGGTAACATGATAATAAAGGACGGCAGAAAACAATGGATGGAGATTGGAGGTGACTTTTAATAAATTCTTATTCATCTAGTTGGATGATTTAGATTTCTCAAACCAATACAGTTGTAGGAGCCATATTACTACCATGGCTAAATGTATCTCTATCACTGTGGATAAACATGTATTTAACATGTATCACCATGTGCACCAGAAGATATACTTTACATTGGCGATACACACATGTGTATATATCAGGCTGTGATAATCTAGCAACAAAATGACTTTTGTGTTGAGTCATATCAATCGTTGATATATAGAAGCATGGGGAAATTGTGTTTGTACAAATGATGGAGATCATTACATTTAACATTCATTTCTGTTCTGTCCCCTCCTCACCTTCCTGTGTGTGAACAGTAAATACTGTCATACTCCTCGTGCACCCGGTCGGGCTACTGCTCAGCTGACACTGTTTTCATTCTGCAACTAGAAGCCCACACCTCGGAGAAGCAGTGTGTTTAGTCAGTGTGTGTGTGTGTGTGTGTGTGTGTGTGTGTGTTTGTCTTCACTGTTGTGCATACGGCTATGAATTTTCCTATACAGTATGTGCGCTCGAGGGTTTGTTTGTGCAACGCTACTGCCAGTGTGATTGAAGGCAGCATGTCGCATCGTGCCGGGACACAGGAGTCGGCCTCAAGGCAACAATTCATCCACGTGGAACTCTGTGAAGTCTCGACTTGCCTCTGCCTTCACTCCACAGCCTCCTGTGTTGTTCACTTTGTATTTCCAACGCATTCAATATGGTGAATTTATCAACTGCAGCGTCCTTGGAACCATTTCCCTGATGCAGTCACCAGTAAATAATTCCAGTGATAGAGATGCTCTAACAATGCTGCACTGTACGTGATGTGTCAGTGGGTGTGTGCGGCTAGTTAAATGTTAATAATGTGCACTGAGGGAAGGAATGTGAAAGAATAAAGAAGTTAGCTATTAGTCGACGTGTGTGTGTTTACACAGCAAGCCTTTCCCAGGTGCTATACGATCCCTGGGATTACAGCGGAGGGGGGTTCAATAGGGCTACACACACACACACACACACACACACACCCCACAGCACCACCACCTCCCTACCCCCCAAAAGAAAAGAGAGGAGGGGAGACAGTGTGGGAGGGGGTGGAGGGAGATAACAGATCAGAGGGAGGTAGAGAGAGGTGAGGGGAGTGTGTATGAAGCAGTAGGCAGCTCAACTACGATACCAAGACTTAACGGGACACACACACACACACACGGAGGCTTTGATTCTCGAACATCTCCTTCTGCTCGTGTATGAATGAGGAATTCTCCTCCGTAAGCTTGGAAAATGGTGGGACTGTCATCCACTGCCGTTGAGGGTAAGTGTTGAAAGAACGTTTTTGTAGCTCATCAGATCAGTTGGCAGCTCCGGCTGATGGAAGTTGCAGGGACTTCTGGAATTGTGCTGAACAATGTGAAGACCGAGAAGCCTCTGAGCTGTAAAGGGGGAATGTCAACATGGGATTGAGACGTCGGGCGACGGTTACCTCATCATCAGCATCATGTCAGGTTTGATGAAATACCAAGAATGGCAGTAATTGTGGAGACAGCAACTGTTTGCCACCACACGGAGTCAATAACGCAGCACTGAAATGTCTTTAAGCCTCCATAGGGTCTTTCTGGACTGCAACAATGTTGTGAAGTTGATTTGCTACAGGACGAGTGGATTTTGTCACTTTCAGCATACTAGGGCAAGTGTTTGTGTGATGTGTGTGGGGGGATAGCAAGATAAGTAAGCTCAGCATGCATTATTCTTCATATCAGCGTTTGCTGGACATGTTAGCACAGGTGCTCAACTCGCTGACATTATCCACCCCCCTCCTCCCCCCTATCTCCTTCACTCCCTCACAAGGTCTGATAATGTAAGGCCCTTGTAAAGCTCTGAGTCGCCACTGCTAAACAAACTGCTCTCCGCTTCACAAAAGTGTCCGCGCGTTACGCACACAGACACACAAATGCACTTTACAGAGTCTTGCACAATTAACAAGGTGAGGAATGTGTCTGGCGTGTAACAGCTATTGTCGGGCAAGTGTGAGGAGGTGAATGTCCAACGCTCTGAATAGCTTTACACATTCCTGTAACCATCTTTTGTGGTGTTCGAATTGATCTACTTTTTTTTTTTCTTCTGTGGAATATCCCCTCATAATGTCTTTGATGAGGCCTAAAAGAACCTTAAGTAGGCAAAGCGTAGATCAAAGTCATGGTTTGTCCTTTACTTGTGGCTGCAAATGTTCCAGTTTCACCTCGGTATGTCTTTGATTAAACCTTATCCAAGCTGCTTTCATGTCGTGTTATCATCATACGAGGGCTCGTGTGTAGTTACCCTCAGGTGCTGGGCTCAAAATCTGCTTTATCTGGCTTTTAAAGACATCAGAGAGAGAAATGTACGCGGGCGTGCACACACACACACACATACAAACACATACACACACACCCAGTACCTATGAACAGTTGCAGCAGAGATTTAAAGGATCATGTGCTGTTTTAGTTGTGTGAGAGCCCATGTGAGTAGAGTAGTGTTGATCATAAAGGCATGACTGGTGACTTAAGGGCGGTCTTATGTGCCGCACATGCCAAATACTGCAAAGTAATTCTCCGCTCATTTGAGCACAGTAAACGTCAAACTACAGATAATCCCCTTTTTGGAACTGCAGTCCAAGTGAAAGGATCAGTGTTTTGTCCTACTTCCCGCTGACTCCTCGAAAGCACGGCCTCGATTTCTGCACAATATTTGACTTAGTGCTGAGCGGTGTTTTTCTCCACAGTGAATGAGTCATGCTGTGGAAAAGGTTCCTCCACTAGGTTAGGGGAAGCCCAGTGGTGCACTAGGGCCAGAATCTAAACAGCTGAAACCTCTGGCAGAGGGACGGCATTCACTTGGCCAAGACATCCCGCTCTCATGAGTTTCCTTTCCTTCCCCCGAACTCCACTTCCTCATTGCCTTATTGCTGCGTGAGGCGGACCTTAAACGAGGAGACCGTCCAGGCCGCAGACATGAATTTACCCCTCATGCCCACTTCTCGGGTGTGAGCAAATTGTTTTGTCACAATGGAAGGAAGCTGCACTGGTGAAGAAGACTAAGTGGTTGCACAGGCAAACACACCTACTGCTGCCGTTGACCGGAGCATTAGCGGGGCACTGTGTGGGCCCATAGGAAGACCCACCTAAGGAAAGTATGTCTGTCTTCAAGGAGTGGGAGCAGTGGGAAACGTGGAGCACACAACGTGGACATATACCAAGACAAGGTCACTAACAGAGTCGTTCACCTAACAGTCCAACATTGTGCCGAAACTCATTAATATGCTCCAAACACAGACACACACACACACACACACACACACACACACACACACACACACACACACACACACACACACACACTCACACACACACTTAAGGCTCAAGTATCTTTTCTAAAAGGTAAACCAATGTTCACTTTTGACACACCTCACTAAATACACAACATATAAGCCTAACAATCCTAGAGATTTTTTTCATTTTGCATGTGTACGTGTGCATGCACTGGTGTTTGTGTGCTGTTACAAGGCCTTGTTTCCATACGACCGCCCACCACACAAAAGAGTTTTTTCTGACTCAGTGGCTGTCCCATGGTTGACTCCGGGAAGATGCATGGGTCAGTGGGTCCATTGTGGTTCAACTGTGAAAATTGGCTCGGGGGGCTTAGACACGGAAATGTGCATGTGTGGATGCAACAAAGAGGATACAAAAGTTGCCATGAAGTTAATGGAGGGAGAAGGGGACGGCTTGGGGACGACGGTCTGCTGGCGCTCGCTTGTGTCCGCCCTGAAATCCGATAAAGGAGGAATTCAGACACACACCAGCAGCAGGTTGTGGATCTGCTCTCAGCGTGTCCCACAGCTGTCAGAGGGAGACGGTTTATTTAGGTTCTGTTCTGAAAACAGGGAGTGGACCAATCCCACCTCACAGATCAACACATGATGTGAAGGATTTGCTGGAGGCCTGGGGGTCTGAGTCAGCTCTTGCTTTTGTGAGTCCACCAAGTTTAACTGTTTGGTAAAGATCACGTCCCTGTGAATTCAAACTCTGCTCGCTGGTTTGCTCTGCACTTTGTAAGTCTGGTCATAATCCCGTGTTTCTGCCAGTGTTTTCACAGTCTTTGCAGCACTTTTTCATTTACACTCTCAGCACTGAGAGTGGCTTGGGTTTGTGCCCATCTGTGTTAGAGCCGGCCACACGTCAGAGCTGCTGCTGAACGGATTTACGCACGGTGTTCTCTTCGTGTGCTGTGTCAGATTTTTCGTTTTTGGCAGCTTTGATTCCACTTTTCCTCCGGCTAAATGAGCCAGTAGCAAACGTGTGTCCCGTCACTCCGCTCTTGTGTCGTTGTTTAGTCTGGCTAGTAACAAACAGGAGAGGAGAGGAGGCAGACGGCCGCAAGGTGGCAGATTGATATTGACAACCTGTGACAGAAAACGAAAGAAGGACACGGGGGATGCCGAGCAGAATCAGCCTCCTTGACGTACGACTGGGGTCTGCCTGACCTTTGCTCTCTCTGCTGATATACTGAATTTGTGCCCCCCCCCGTCCAGCGATGGAGGTGTTGGTGAATGAGCTGGGAGCTCTGCTGCAGATGCTGGACCAGGAGAACCTCAGCTCCTCCACCCAGGAGAAGAAGACCTCAGTGTGGAACCTCCTGCAGCAGATCCAGCCAGCAGGTCAGAGAGACGAGCGGAGACACAGGAAGTGACTTATTACAGTTAATCCGCCAGATGTTCATATTGGGGAATGTTGAGTGTGTTTCATTCTTTTGAGTTTCACACGATGACAACAGACTGAAGTATATCTTTTAGCAAATTACGTTTATTAATTTCTATTTATTTTTCTAAACGGCAGCAGAATCAGAATTGGCTTCATTCATCAAGTTTTTGAACAAATGCAGTACAAAGAATTTGACTCCTGGTTTCCATTGCTCTCAGTTCTTGCATATAAATAGACAATCAGCTCGGAACAAGTACAATACAAAATAGAAACCCAAACTAACAAGTTAAAGAATGGATGAAAAAAGGGGCTGGGTGGATATGTACATTGTGTTCATATCCATATAGTATGTGCAATCTTCTCAAATGAACCAGTTTCCATTCACTCGGATTCCCAACTATCATCACTCTCCCACCACGCAGGAAGTTCATTCATGTTTTCCTCTTCCTCTCTGTCAGTGCCAGGGACAGACTACATCTACATGAACTCAGCAGTTTACAGGAATGGCACCAGCTTCGTGGAGTCCCTCTTTGAGACGTTTGGTGAGTTTTTAGTGCAAACACAGTGAGCATGCGCTGACCACGCTGTCTTAGTAAAAAAAAAAGAGAAAAAGGTGTGAGTGTAAATGTATGTTGCTGTCGTTTATAGACTGCGAGCTTGGAGACCTGAAGGACGTTACAGACGATATCAAAGAAGACAAGGACACCCAGACCGACACTTTAATACAGGCAAGTTGCAAACACACACTCCCCATCCCTTTCCATAAATATCAATTACTAATGACATATTGGCTTTAGATCCTGGAAGTGCGATGACGCCCAGTGCGTGGCATGTGTATTATTTTATGTCCATCTTTTCCGCACTCAAATCCAAATCCAAAATTTGCACAGGGTTAGTACACCTCTAAATGACTTATGGAGGAAAAGCATAGGAAACCAGGCAGTGTGTTCATCGTTGTGGGGGATTCCCCTGCACACGCACGCTCATCACGCTGCAGGCTACTGATCACACGGAGTTAAGACGCAGTGATCCGCCCCGACTCCACGTGTCTAATTCATAGATCCAATTTTGAGGCTTACACATTTTTTTTTATCTCTTCGATGATGGAGTTCTTTGGGTGTGAAAAAATAATCTTTCATGGAGGAAATTTGAGCCCTGTGTTTGTGTGTCTCCTCTGGCAGAGCGGTGCAGACTCCCCGGCCCCGCACTCTGCCGACTCTCCTCCCCCGCTGCCCACAACGCCTCCTCCCGAGGAGTACTACGAGGAGGCGGTGCCTCTCAGTCCTGGCAAGTTGCCGGAGTACATCATCACACGAGGTCAGAAGCAAATAGTGTCCTCTTTTGCTGTAAAAACCTCAAAGTCAACGTTCAGCACTTAAGTTACATAAAATAAAGTACACATTACATAAAACTGCATGATGAAACCTTCATGATTCTCTAATTCTCGATTTATTTATTTATTTCCCCATTTCCAGCCAGGTCCAGCCCTCCCAATTCTATAGAAGATGGGTATGAAGATGCCGAAAACAACTACCCCACTACCTGCATAAATTCACACCGTAAAAACTCTTGTGAGTGAGCTAATCCTAAGAATAACCACATCACCGTTTGAAACAGCCTTTTACAGCGCACTTGATGCTCTCTGTCGCCTCTCTCCCAGACAACGATTCGGACGCCCTGAGCAGCTCCTACGAGTCTTACGAGGAGGATGAAGAAGAGAGGAGCCCCGGCGTCCGACTCACTCATCAGTGGCCCTCGGACGAGAGCTCCATGCCTCCTGCGAGAGACTGTCGCATCTGTGCCTTCCTGCTGCGCAAGAAACGCTTCGGCCAGTGGGCCAAACAGCTCACAGTCATACGGGAGAACCGGCTACAGGTGAGAATGGGCACACTCACTACAGGATAAAAGCTCTTCACATCTGCTCCTTTTAACCCACAGTGTCCAATATGTCCCCCTTGCTGCAGTGCTATAAGAGCTCCAAGGACACATGCCCCTATGTGGACCTGCCGCTGCCCCAGTGCACCGTGGTCTATGCGCCCAAAGACAGCAGGAGGAAGCACCACGAGCTCCGGTTCACTTTGCCTAACGGCGATGCACTGGTGCTGGCGGTGCAAAGCAAGGAACAGGCCCACAGATGGCTGAGAGTAAGCGGCACTCTGCGCTGAATTCCAGCATAGATACACATGTGTGCAGTCACACAGAGTGGTTACACAGCCGGCAGTCATGCTGACAATCACTGGAAGTGGGTTTGGCAGACCTAGAAAGGAATTTACTGTAAAACGGAGATTGACATAAAAAATATCCCCACAGGTTGTTAGGGAGGTGTGCGGTCAGGGCACAGGGCCTGAGGAATCCGCGTCCCCCGTCAGTCCGCGAAGAACTGAACTCGACAAGGTAAGTGGGGAGGACGGTTTGTGCCCGTGTGTGCACGATCCTGCTGTTTTTTTTTTAATCATCCTCAAGACAATAATTCATCTTCACAGCCGAGGTGAGGAAAAGTCTGTCGCAGGCAGCAATTGTGCTGTCACCGTCAATTTTTCTGAAGCAACTGTTTGGTTTGACACAGAGCGCGGTGATAGCTGTGGTTCGCAGAAACAAGGAGGAGAATTGTAGTGCAAATTGGGTGCGAAGTCGGAAATGATAGGCGTGCGAGTGAGTCAGTGTCGGAACGGGCAGATCTACCTGTCGTAACATAAACTGCAGAAAGGCTTCCGACTTCAAAGCACAGACTGAGGAGAGGGGAGCCTCCGTAGAATTGATAGGAGAGGAGGCAGGCGATGTTTGTCTCCTTATGCCATGTGTTTGTGTAAGAGAAGGAAGAAAAGAATCCAGAGGTGGATACGTATATGCCAGCTTGTCTCGGAGACGGTGATTTAGCTCCGAGCAAACAGACAGATGCTGCCGGACTCCGCTGTTGTGAGTCTCAACCTGTGTTTCTGTTCCCCTTCTCCTCAGAGGTTATCTGCAGAGAGGAACACATCGGATTCAGACAGTGTGGGTGTGTCGGCTGGCGACAACTGCAGAGAGAACGGTGAGACACGCATCCTCAAGTTTACGACAAACTTAGAAATGAACACAGGGCCCCCGCCCCAACTGCATCTCTCGCGGTCTTCATCAGCAGATAGAGTTTGCTCATGTGTCTTCAGGCGACTTCAATTTCCATACCGTTGCATTCAAATTGTGCCAAATGGCTGGGGGCGATGGGAGAGTGTTAATGTTTACAAGGGGTAATAAAAAAGAATTGATAATATATAACAATCTGGGTTTAATTTTCTCGACGAGAGAGCTCTGGCTGACATCAGGAATCCGCATTTATTTGGATTTCAGCCACGTCTCTAAGTGCCAAGTCAGATTTATGAGCGCTTTCCGAATCATCTGACTTCCCCAGTCGTAATTACAACATGGATGTTTACGTGAAGGCTGTTCACAAGTCAGAAAGATAAACGCAGCATTAGGTCACAGCATAGCTCAATAAAAGTGAGCGCTCCGTGGAGCATCTCCCTGAAAACAGAGCATCTCCTGCTGAAGACCACGAGATACAGTTGATGGCCCGGGGAGAAAGGCTAGTATGTGTACCTTGAGTTAAGATGGTGTTTATTTTCTATTCTAACTGGTCCATAGTGTAGTGAAATGCATTTTATGGGATGGCTCCTACGTATCTCAACTGAATTAGAATTTCCACATGCCTAAGATGAATTTGGACAGAAAGCAACTGTGGAATCCTTTCCATGTTTCCTGTAGGCAAGGTGAGACGAGGGGCTCTCGCTGCAGGCCGTAAAATCACACGCATCATCAGCTTCTCCAAGAAGAAGCCCCCTCGGCCAGGTGATCCCCGGACGTCCTTCGGCGACCCTCGACAAGGTCAGACCCTGCCCCGCGTCGCTTGATCGGTCTCCCAGGTGTGCAGACGCCTTATTTCACTTCCCCTCCTCGCAACACAGGCTACCTGTCGGTGCTGGTGAACCAGGTGTGGCGGGAGCAGTGGTGCTGTGTGTGCCGAGGCTTTCTTTACTTCTACCATGACAGAGGAGACTCCCGGACCTCGCTGCCTTCCCTCCCCCTGCACTGCTGTGAGGTGTTGCCGGGGCTTGGGCCCAAACACCCATTTGCGTTCCGAATCCTTCGCAACAGCACAGAGGTGGCTGCTGTGGAGGTAGAATATTTTTTGATGGTTTCTTTCCTTAAAGCTACAATGAGCAATGTTGTTTAGCCTAACCCTGACAAAGGTCTTAAGGACCGTGTCTGATATGATTAGGGCATCCCATAGTGACGAACACAGACTTTACGGAGCATTTTATCACCTTTCAGCTCATTTTTTATTTTTATTTTTATGGCTCAAACTTTCCTCACATTGAGCAACCTGTCCAACACCAAACAGCAGACAGAAACCATAACTAACAAGCTGGTGATCTTAATGGAGCTGGTGTCGGAGTTGGTGGAGAACAAAATCAAAGCTAAAAGAAGAGTAAATGTTTTAGTCGCATTCATTTAGTGGCCAGAAAAACACAACTTCAAATGAACGATATTGTTGCTCTGTGTCTGCTGGGGGTGCAAACAGCTAACTACTTGCTAATAATGTTGTGTGTACATCTTGTTTCCCTTCACCCACGTGGCCAAAAAAAACACACACAGTTTTTCCACCTGTAATGTTAGATGTTTATACATCAGGAATATCAAAAAGGATTTGTCCTGTCTTCTTCCAGGCAAGCAGCTCAGAGGAACTTGGGAGGTGGCTGGGTGTCCTCTTGGCAGAGACGGGCTCCACCACTGACCCAGAGTCGCTGCATTACGACTATGTTGATGTGGAAACCATTGCTAATATCCGCGACGCTGCGCGTAATTCCTTCCTGTGAGTGAGACTGTCTGGGGGAAAGGGGGGAGTTGGGGTGTCGGGACGAGGTCAGTGCAAGGCCACCGACCAGAGCGGTGATGCTCTGACCTCACTCAGACTTCCTTTCTGCTCTCTCTCTGATCCTAGGTGGGCCACCTCCTCCAGCAGTGCCTCTACCGACTCCAGAACATACGACGAGGTCCCTAATGAGAATACGCAGGTGGGACGCATGTGCTCTGACGTGTATAGTTAAATCTTTTTTTTTTTTTTTTTTTTTACAATACTTTACTTTGAAATGACAAGATTAGAAGCTGTGTGTCTGTGTGTGTGTGTGTGTGTGTGTGTGTGTGTGTGTGCGCAGCTGTCGCCGACCGTCACTGTCTGAATATGACACGCCATATCAGTCACCCAAACGGACAGACAGTGCTCTGTTACATGCCTATCAATGACGGCTTTTTTTGTTGGCCAGAGAATAATTACTCCGTGGGCATGAGAGAGGGAAAAAGACCCCCAAAAAAGCAATCAAACGGGTGACAGGAAAGCAAGAGGTCAGGGCACTTTAACAGCCTGTAAACCTCTTCCTTAACCCCACTGACATGCACTTAAACACTCGCCCCCCTCACCACCTACAGACACAAACATACACACCTCAGAGGTCTTAAAACAATAAATCTGAAGATGAGTTTATTGCCCTGTCTTCTCTTTTCCCCTCTCTCCTCATCCTTTTTTCATCCTTCCCACATCTATCATGTCCTCCCACCCCCTCTCTACTCCACCCAGTCAGGGGAGGACCACAGGCCGCAGTCTGGGAATCAAGGGAAGTGGCGCTCAAGTTTCTCCAGCAGCGACTCGGACAGAACTAAACCATCAGTTTCCCTCAAGCGAACTGGCTCAAGTAAGTGTGATTGGTTGGTTTTCCAAAGTGACATTGCTGCACTTCCAGTGGTCTCCTTCGCAAAGGCCTTATGAACCATACTGATTGATTTATACTCACTGAATGCAAACATCTAATGTGATGAGATGAGATGAGAGAGATGAGATTCAACTTTATTGTCATTACACATATACAAGTATAGAGTAACGAAATGAGGTTTGGCATCTCACCAGAAGTGCAATAAGCAGATAGTGCAAGAGTCTGTGCTATGTACAAAAGTAATTACAGAATTTACAGATAGGATTAATGGGATGCTATAAATATAAATAAATACTATAAATATAAGTATAAGTGTATTCTACAGACTATAATATACAGATTAAGGTGCAGTGAACATGCTATGCTAAGTAACAGATAATATACAGAATATACAGAATATGGACAAATGTACAGGTCGATAACTTATTGAGGTGATATGTTACTAATGTGATGGCGGGGGGCCTCTTATTCCTTTTCAACTAACTAGTGTTAGCATTTCAATAATTAGAGTTATTGTGAGAAACACATTAGTGTGCCAGAGAAAGTTGGTGAGCTTATTTACAGAGGGTGGTATTAATTCTAGGGATTTATACGAGCTGACTGCAGCGTGCATGTGTGGTTAAAAGAATCTTATTACTACTGTACTAGTAGATGGCTTAGTCATGCAGGAAGTTTTTGAGGCAATTATGTTATATGAATATAAAAAGAGACAACAGAATATGGCTGTCACAAATGAAGGAAGGCAGGGCACAGTGGATAGTGTTTTTCTGGTTTTATGAATGTATGTAGGACCAATTGTTGTGACAAAGTCTCGAGTAAATTAAGCAAATTGTAAAGCTTAATTTGTATTATATTTGTAATGTGAAATTAGGATACTTGCAGCTGGAAATCTTTTCAGTTTTTCAAACAATTACATGTGCTGCTACATGGCATTTTTTTTTTTATCACTACTGTCACCAGGCCACTAATATGCATGTTCAGTTCAACTTAATCTTTATTAGAAGCTTCTCTCCTTGACTTTTCAGTTTTGCGCCCTGGTTTGCTTTAAGTCATCTATATCTCTCAAAAATAATTACATAAATAACAAGGATAGCAGCCGGCTGCCATGCTGCCCCTTCAAGGGAAACAACTGGTTCTGCAAATGGCCCATTTCAGTATAGTATAGCCACACAGCAGTCATAGATTCCAAAGCTCTAGTTTTGTGCAAGCTTATACTATTTATACAGTCATTTCAGTGGTGTGCCAATTCACTGACAGTCATAAAATCTGAGCCCCTCATCGGGCTCAATATTCCCCTTTTCTCCTCCTCTCAATCCTCTTCTCGGTTTCCATCTGTGATCTTTTCCCATTTCTCTCTCCTCTCCCATTTGCTCCACTGTGTCAGCTGGACTCTGACTTTACAAATGAAGGGGTTGACTGTCCAGGGTTTAGAAAAGTGATATCGGTGTGGTCGGATAGCTCAGTGCTCTTCTCAGTGCTGCTTCACAGGGTTCACTGGGACGTCCTGACACATCAAAGAGTCAAAGCTCTCCAGGGCTGAAAGCTTCAGGATGTTACCTGAGATTTATTGGACACTCGCATTAGATCCGCTGTCTTCCCTCCTTACTCTGCAGGAGTGTGTGCATGTGTTTGTCTTTATTTTTGCATCATATCCGAGTTCTCCCAGAAGCATTCTTGAGTTATGATAAAGGGCAAATTAGTGTGCTTCAGTTTTGTATGATTGTAGAGGTTGTGTCACCCCTCATCAGGTGAAGAGTGTGACATTATCAAAAAGGAGGAGCAGACCGAACGCTGTGAGACGCTTCGTCTTCTTCCCACAACCCCTGCACGTCTGACCTCTCACCTTTGCTCCGACCCAGATGCCAACCAGTATGGGAAGTATGGGAAAACACGAGCGGAGGAGGATGCCAGGCGTTACCTGAAAGAAAAAGAGGAGCTAGAGAGGGAGAGAGATGGGATCCGAAATGCACTGGTGACCCTCAGACAGGAGAAGAGGGAGCTGAAGGAAGAGTTAAAGACGGCCTCTGGTAAGAAGTGACGCAAAACAGATGCTGCACAAACTATGCGGTTCCACTTTCCAGAATCAAGAAAATGAAACTGAACCTGAACCTGATGTCTTTTGTAAATGTGTGAGGATGCTATATTAAAACAGCTGGATTGTCTTGTATTTTAGAAAGTCTGAACAGAAGGCTTGAATATCCTATGCAGACATCTTGGCTCTGTATCTGACCTTGACCTCCATTATTAGAGGGTCATGTGAGCGGAGGATTTCCCTACAGGGCTAAATAAACCCTCTTAATTGTTGTAATTAAAACAAAATGGCTATGAAAATTCCTTCTAAATCAAATTAATTTCATTTAGTTTCAGACAGTATGCTCATGCGCATACTCCTTTTCAGATAGCTTTTGATCATCTATTCATCGTATTTTTCATTCAAAAATGCTAAACATTTTCTGATTCCAGTGTCTCAGTTGTAAGTGTTGGATACTTTTCTTGTATCACGTGATGGTGAGATTTAGACAGTTGCCTGGACAAAACTTTATTACTTTACTAAATTTAAAGAAGTTACTGTGGGACGTGGGAAGCACTTTTCACTGTATTTTCTAGACCAGAATCACAAGAAGAGATGTACCTTTATTAATGCCCGTAGAGGAAATTCAAATTTGACACAGCAGCACAGAAAATTTAATGGAAAAAAAATGAATAAGTACAGAAAACAGGATCTAAGGTAAATGAGATAAGATAGAAATATTACTGTATATACAGAGAACAGTGCAAAGATGGTCGTTGTGTTGTGATATAACAATAAAAGATTAAGTGATATAAAAAAGTTGCAATTTCAATGGTTCATGTGCTATCCTGGTACACTGTATATATGTTATTTCTATTTTTCATAATTCCTTGTTTTTCTATTGCATCTTTTCTTATTTATTGCATTTCTAAGTTAATATCTCCTTTGCTGCTGTAACACGGCATATCCCCCTGTTGTGGGACTAATCTTATCTTATCTTAGCAGCAAATAGGAAAAAAACTAATAATAACAACATCAACAGGATTGTTCCACAGATGTTCTTCTAAAAAATTACCAAGTGTAGATGTTGTGGAGTTAAAACTACAAAAGTTGTATTTGCATTGCAGTGGAGTACAAGCATAAGTTAAAACTATAAGTAAATGAATTCGAGTATCCCCAAATCAGATTTGGATTAAGTACAGCACTCGAGTAAATATACGTTATTTTGTGTTTCTGTGGAGCAGATAAGAGGAAGTCCTCCCTGAACAAGCGCGTGTCCCATCTGGAGGAAGCCTGTCGAGCTAAGGAGGCAGAGCGGGTGGACCTGGAGCTCCGGCTGACTCAGGTCACGGAAAACCTGAAGAAGAGCCAGGCAGGCGGGGCGCTGGGTGCACCAGTCGAGGCTAAACCACCTGTTGGGGTATACTTGTTGTTTTATGTGGAAAGATTTCTTTGAATGCACACCTGCCTGTATGCACAATCTCTTTTTAATTTGCGATTTTTCTCTGTATGTTTAGGCCTCCGGCAAAAAGAGCCAGAACATCTACAGTGAGTCTTTACCGGTGAACTGTGCTGCGGAAATGCGTAGGAGACCTCTGTCCGTTTATGCTTCTTCCACAGGGACTGTCATGCAGAAAGCAAAGGTAACGATGATCTCCCCGTTATTCCCCTCGTACACTTCACAGATTTCCCTGTCACGCTCTACAGGAGATTCATAGTCACAGCAGGTTTTCACACATAAATAAATGATCTGTTTGTGTATGTTGGCGCAGTCACTTTGAACATTTACACCCAAGCACCTGTACGCGTGAGTGTAATTGAATTGACTATGATGAAATGAGATTCTGTCACTACACGTGGATGTATGACAGCACTTTATTCAGCTACTCCTACCTAATGATAACACCAGGTCTGGGCAATTTGCAAATGAATGAAATATATATGCAGCATTTTCTTAGAAGATGCCAACCACATATATTGGACCTTTACTTAGACTTTAATTTACCTTAATTCACAGATGAAAAGAAGCCAGTATGGTAGACTGCTGCATTGTGTAACTTGCTATTTGGGGTTTTAAAAATAAGTGAATATGCACACAAAAAATCTGCAAATGTCTAATTTATGGATTCTTTCCATGTTCTTATTATAAGAATATAATGCCTAATGTGGTGTCTACTTCAGCCTTAACCTAAATAATTTAGCCTCTTGATTTGCATCTGTATATTATTTTGTATATGATGTATTTATAAAGAATCTCTCGAAATGGTGGCCTTATTACACACTATTACTAAATCTGCTGACTTTTCTGTTTCTACAGGAATGGGAGTCAAAGAAAGCAACCTAAGAGCAGCATCATGAAAAGGACTGACATATCACGATGGGACTTTTTCGACCTGCAATCCTTTTAAGGGAAAACCTCCTATCCACATTCCAAAGCGCAGAGAGAGACTGTAATGAAAGAAACCAGCCACTAGGTGGAGGTACACATCACTGAATACACTACTATCTTTTCCAAATGTGAGGAAGTTAAGGACTTCACATCACTTGTATCCGAAACTTTCCGTCGTCTATGTTGACGCAGGTTCAGATGTGGCAAACAGAAAAGAGAGAATTATGGGTGTTTTAGAAGAAAGACACTAGAAAAGTGTACTGGAGAGCACAGTGAGTGCAAAGCATACAATGCTGTGATGGAAAAGCAACTGAGGATCGTGTTGGAATCACTGTTGCATGAGGTGAAATGTGTGATTGTGAAGGTGCCATTTGAGGGAAAGTGACCTAAGACATGTGAGGTGTTGGACAATAAGAGGACGGAGGCAGTGAGAGCCACAATGTGCCTTATTATTTTGACGTTGTTGTTTTTTTGTCTGTACATACTGAGCCATGACATCTGTTTTGTTTACTTTATACTTTAATACTGCACAAGGGTTTTTTTTCCATTTTCACCTATTCAGTGATCATCTGCTGTGTGACCAACAAAGCACCGCTATTGATTGGTACAAACCACCTTTCAGAAAATCTCCCTCATGTCATTTTAGCAACTTCTCTTTTCAACCCGTGGTCGTCTTTGGCACTTTATTGATCTCCTGCCTCGAGGAGAAATGTGCATTTGTTTCCCCGAACGTTTCTTCTCCCGCCATTCGTGACAATGCAGACACAGAATTTATTCCTCATTAAAACGCAGAAACGCATCCGTTCCGTTCAGTTACTGACTTTTAATTTCACATGAGAAATATACAGAATATGATCTCGTGCAGCCAAATATGAAAGCCGAAACAAGCAAAACACACATCTACATCAGTCAATGAAGGCAGTTCAATGCAGCACAGTGCAGGGTGGTGCAGTTCAGGCAGCCAGTTGTAGATAGCTAGTTAATTCATCCTACTTTGTTCTGTCGACGTGTCAGCAAACGGACAGATAAAGGCTTTGTATTATCTTTGACATGTTAATATGTTGGCAGCCATCCATTCATACATGATAACAGCTTTCAACACACGAGTATAATCCAAAGCTGGTCCCTCAGCCTAAGAAGCTGCTTTTCCACTAATTTGTACAAAAAGGCTCTGGCCGAAAGGTTGTTCAGTTTAGAACCAGGCAATGGCGACTGGTATTGGGTTCTAAAAATGAGGAGGTGGAGCAGCTTCTGAATGGTCAGGGGTTAACCATGCAACAGCCACGGAAGCAGCACTCAGAGAAAGAGATAGTAGAGCCAATAGAGGACATTGACAAAGAGGAATGCTGTGGGAAAAACGGTGCGGGAGTGGCGGTCAATGTTGTGTGGATTTTCCACAACGAAGACGGATGCCGCCCTGCGAGACGCATCCCTCACCGAAGACAGGCCGCACCCCTGGCCTGGCATCGTCTCCTTCGGCCCCGCGTGCCTCTGGGCGTCACTCTCCGCCGACCGCTCCGCGGGCTCCCCCGCAGAGGAGCTGATCTCCACTGACTGGTTCGGTTGGGTGGAGCGGACGACGGGGATGGTGCCATTTCTGTTGGATTCACTCAACTCCCTCAGGAGATCCTAACAGACAGATAGACAGACAACATGCACCCGTGCCTTAATTATCAAAAATGAAAATTCAGCTTTTTTTTTCATCTCATGTTTCAGTACGAACAAGTCGCTCACTCTGTGCACATCCTCTACGGTCTGGTGCTGCATGGTGTAGAAGTGGGCAAAGGCGTACTCCAGCAGTGCGCCAAAGATGAATGTGAAGCAGATGCCCAGGTAAACATCGATGGCCTTAATGAAGCAGTTGGCATTGGGCAAAGAAGTGCGAGCGCCCATCATCAGGGTGGTCATGGTCAAGACTGTCGTCACTCCTGCAGGATTGACAGATTACAATGTTGTCTCAGTCCTCATGTAATCATTTCATTTTGGTGATCAGTGCAAACATGTTTGTCCGGCCCCGCATCATCTCTGTCAGATTTCCCCTTTCTCTCGTTTATTTTCCGTGTTGAGTCACTGTGTTGGTTACACAATCCAATGATTCTGCATCAGGTGATGTGAGGCGATGACATACTCCCTCACCTCAAATATGTGCGCCGTGAGTCGATACATAAAGAGCCCCATGTTGCACAGTAGGAATTATTCCTCTTCATGTGCCAAAATCATAGTACATAAACATACATTACGGTGAAAATGTACTGAGATTGCACTAACCAATGCAGGTCCTGGCTGGCACAGAGGACTGGCTGATCCAGAAAGAGACCCAGGAGAGAACCACGAGCAGGACGGAGGGAACGTACGTCTCCAAGATGAAGAACAGCACGTTTCTGCGCAGTGCAAAATGCAGCACCAGCTTGGGGTATTGTCCTGTGAAGAGACACAATGAGACGTTTAAAAAAAAAAGAGAACGACGTGTGCCCTATGTGAAGTGTCCTCTTTATGAGGCCACGCGTGAGGGGAATTCTGGGACTTGTACCTGTTTCATACACCGCCTCTGACACCGATGTATAGTAGCTCTCTATACTGTACTGAGCCAGACGCAGCGTGTTGAGACCCTTCACCGAATCATTCCCTCTGGTCCAGTAGAACACCACATCCTGCAGGTTGTAGCCCCCTGACCACACACACACACACACACACGGGCAGATTCACACGCACCAATTTAAGTCGTGATGAATCTGACCTGCTGAGCAAAACAGTGTCTCTTGCTGTTGATACTCACAACACTGGTGGGGATGTAAATGGTAACGGTGACGATGAGGTGATGATGATTAATGTCCATGTTCACACTTGATGGGGAGGGGGCCGAGGCGAGCTCACGGGTATTACTCACAGCTCTCCAGCTGCAGCGTGCACACCTGTCGGTCCATGGGATACTTGGTCAGGTCCATGTTGCAGGCGATCGTAGCTGTGATGCTGTGGTGCGTTCAGAGCGAGAACATTAGCAACCCTCCACGACAGCTCCCCCCTTGAAAGACTATTACTCACGTAAGACATGCCAATTAATAATTAGTGAGCTTGAAAAAACTCTCTGCCCCTGAGCACCCAAAGACTAATATCTGAAATGTCAACATTTCTGTGTATGATCCATTCTTTTTGTAATCGTGTAACAGAGATTCAGAGAATTTTAATCAAAATGCTTCCGTTGATTTATTAAAAATAATACATTGCAAAAGTCAATGTAGTGACCTAATGTGGTTCCCGGAAAAAAAAAGCGAGGTCATTTTGTGGAAAACCGGGATCCACCATCACCACCATGAAATCAGAAACAGTAAGTTCATTTTTCGATTCTTTCACACCAGTTTCCACCTACAAGCTCAGCCGAATGTGAAAATGATCATTAAATGATCATTATCAAATGTCCAATCAATACACATAAACCTTTAAAAGAAAAATGATATTGATAATACCGAAGGGCATATAGAACCGTCCCATTGCTGAAGATGCGTATGAGGCGATTTTCCACCGTGACGTCATGCAGGAAGGAGCGCTTGGAGTCTGGGATGAAGGTGTCAGGGATCCACAGCAGTGACACCAGGCGTCCGTCCAGGCTGACGCTCTCGTTTCCCGGGAACACCAGCCTGGAATCACGCCAGCGCTGACGGAGGAAGATGGTCGCAGTGTAGTCCTGCAAGGATGATCACTGTTCATTAATGCAGTCATTCATTCCTCTGTTCACACGCTCCCTCATTCAGCGAGTGACACCAAATTGCGAGAAGAGTTCTGTACCATATTGATTTCGGAGATGGCATCAATACTGGCGATGTCAAGGCTCATTCCGATTTCCACAGGGCCCTCTATCAAAGACAGAGAGGGAGGAAATAAGTCAATTTTTCCATTAGGGGACACACATGTCTGCTGCTTTGCAATAGCTTCCAATTTCTTTTTTGCTTTGAATGAAACGCTACTTACTAAAATGTAAATGAAACAAACACTTTCCAAGCTCCTTCCTACCATTGAAGTTGGGTCTGAGGTAGCGGTTGTATCCTTTCATCAGCTTCTGAATTGTTGGCTGAAGCTGAGAGTCGTTCCACTCACCCCAGTGATGGTTATGGATCATACAAGCGCTGATACAATAGAGAGAGAGAGATGACAAAGAAAGAAGGCTGAAGGTGAACAATGGACGATAACAGGAGGAGCATTTGCATTTCCAGTCGATATAGATATCGGTATCTGCCTGTGTGTGTGTGTGTGTGTGTGTGTGTGTGTGTGTGTGTGTGTGTGACCCGAGGTCACTCACCCATGTGTGAACGTCAGGCCGAGGATCAGGAGCGAGTGCATCAGCACAGACATTGTTGATCAGCAGGCAGAGGTCAGCAGGTCTGCCGGGGGGGGGGGGGTGACACAAAAACAAATCACTGACCACAAATCATACTCCTGCATGTTCAAATTTGAATGGGATAACGCTGTCTCACCATAGGGGGGCAGCACCTGAACGAATGCGATCACAGACCTCAAGGGAAATCTGCAGCACACAAGCCATTCTCACCCTTTTGACGTCAGGGAACTGAGCCTTCTCCCCGCAACTCTACTTGTAAAATCAACTCGACGCTCGTGTCGATTTCCACCTCCCTGCCTCTACGAATACATCAGTCGCCGCTGCATCGGGCTCTCGCACACACGTGCACACACGCACACACCTGCACTCCATTGCTTCAGGGGACAGTGACTTGCATTCCATTCCTGGAAGCTCACGTTGACCTTAACCACGACTACAAACTTGCCTGACCCCAACCCTGACCTTAAAACATGTTCACCTTAAAATGTGATGATTTCTATTGTGGGGGCTCGCTCTTTGCCTCCATGAAGAAGACAAATCCCCATAATGGGACTGTTTGAACAGATTCAGGTCCCCACAGAATGTACCATACCGCTTGTACACACACGCACAGTTAAGAGCACACGAGAGATAACGGCAGTGAGTGTATTGAAATGTTTGTCTGTCACCTGCTGATTTATGTGACCACTACCTCATGGTTTATTCACAAAGCCTCATAACTAATCCTGTATCTAAATCAGCGAGGATTCGTCCTGGTCTGTGGTTGTTACTCACCAATCCAATCCCCCCCACCGCCCCACCCCCCTCGCAGCCAGCGATTAAGCCGAGCCCTCTTACTTTCAAACTGATTACTAACTAATCAGAATCTATTATGCATGTGCTTGTGTTTCCAGCTACTCCCAAAGCAATTTGTGTCAATTATATTGACCAGAACCGTAGCAAAATCATTGCCATTAATTATTCAATTAATTATTTACGCAGCAAATGAAGAATACATATTTTTCTGTCCTGATGGCCAACAAGGACAGTTAAAGGGATGGTAGTGTTTTCACAATTCTTTCCTCTACACATGCCAGTCATGATTATTTCCTTCAACCATATTTTTCTCTTTTCATTCCTTTCCTTGTGACATCTCAGTCGATTCCCCCCGTCCCCCTGATTTGTTGCTCCATTCTTTCATTCCTGTTTGAGTCCACACTGCATCAATCACCCGCTTCCCTTAAGCCATGAATCTGGCAAACTAGAGAATGGCATATTTGTCTATTGTATATCTTTGTTTTCCTTTCTGTACCTTGGCTCAAAATTGGCATGCACATCCCAATCCATCTTTACATTTCATCTTCTCTACACCTTTACATTGTGTACATTTGCACTATTTTTTTTTTCATTCCCAGATTTCTATCACTCTCTCTCTCTCTCTCTCTCTCTCTTTCTCCCACTCACCTGTTTCAGTCTTCTGGTTTTCTTTTCCCACCTCAGGTCACTGTCTCAGCTCTTTCCTTTGTTTCCTGCTGCACACTGACTCTTCTGTTTTCCTCTCTCCTTGATGCTTCCAGTGGCTGAGCTTGCTCCCCTTCCTTTATTCCAGACTACATCCCAGTGTTTCTTCCACCTACCAGTAAATCACAGCTGCGTGTGTTATTTGCTCCTGGTGTGAGTGGCTGCAGTTGGTTGTTTGACTGCCAGTGCATCTCCCTCCGACTCTCTGCACATCTGTATTCATCTCCCCACAGAGCCATGTGCACCCCTCCCTCTCTCTCCGTCTCTATTTATGCCATTCACCCTGTCATTTACGCTGCATCTATCCCCTCTTTTTTTCCACTTCCCCACACCGCCCCACACACACACACACACACACACACACACACACACACACACACATGTCTAGTTTGATTGCCCTTACCACTTCTTTATTTTTCTCACCCCCCCCCCCCCCCTCCCACACGTTCTTACTACATTAATCTCCATCCACCATCTACCCCCTTTTCCTCCAGTTTACCTCCTTGTGGGCTTCAAAGCTCCCCTCTCATTTTTCCAACATACCCGCTGCCACCTCACCTGCTGCCTTGCATCACTGTCATCATCTGGATAAGTTTCCTCTCAGCTGTCTCCATCGTCACTTTCATAAAATACCCATGTGAGGTGAAAAGACCCCTTTAGGCTCTTTTTGCTTTTTTCTTCTTGAAAAAAAAAACCCCTGCCCCCCTCCCCTCTGTTTGACTGTATAGCCCGATTTATTAATTTCATTTCTAACCCTGGTGATACCCAATAAGCTACAAGAGCTGATGGGGATCATTAGAAAAACAACCAGGGGCAGAATTGTGGTATTGGTATTGGTAATGGCGGGGATGACTTGTCCACAGTGAACCACAGGGCTAAACGATCAGTCATACAGTTCAAGCACGTTGACATTGTGCGATTAATCTCTATTAGCTCTTTGTTATCCTCTGGCTCAGTAGCTGAGCTTCAACAAAACGTACACTGTATAGCCTGACCTCCAACAGTCCACTGGCAGGAGCCCCAGCGTGTGTGAGAAACCCTTGGGGGTGTACCGCCAAATAACACCTTATGAGATTTCAGTCTAGGCGCTCAACGTGCTGCAGCCTATTCCTGAGTACTGAGCAATGACTCAAGTGGTCACCAACAAGCTCATATGTTGCTCTCCAGGTTTATTTAGTGCAGTAATATTACACTGTACAGTCACAAAGTCCTTCTATTCTCAATTTCATGGTGTGGTCTGGCTGTATTCTGGAATAAATGCACGTGTAAGTGCGCACGCACAGTCCATGGCAGTGAATGAGACAAATGGAGACTTGTGTGAAGCACCTAAAGGCGTGTGTCAATGATTGATTTGTGAGTTCGGGGGTTAATGAATAATTTGAACCAGGGTAGCAGCACTCGGTGTGCGTCAGCATCCACCTGGCGGCCTCTGTCTAACTGCCTCCTCCGTCAACTGCCTATGAGTGAGCATGTTTCTTTTTATATTTTTCTCAGCTCTGAAATGCCCACGGAATCTTTGTTTATCCTTTCTTTTATTCGCCAGCTCACTTTTCCCATTTTCTGATCTTTCTCACGTCCTCTGACTATTTATTTGCCAGTTTAATTTAGCCAGTTGGTTTTATGCTGCTGCTCCAGTCAGTCAATTCAGCTTTGACATCTTGTCAAAACCACAAATTTCTTCATCTGCCTGACGTTTGATTGTGGCTGCAGTTGAATCCAAATGTTCAGGATTTAGAAATGTGCCAAAAGCTCATGAGGCCGGAGCCTGGCTGGGACACAAAGGGCACCAGTTGGGTTCTCTTCCTCTCTCTCCATCTTTCTATCAGTGTGAATTAGCATTTTGTTGATTCCATGTTTCAGGTATAATGTTCATCTCCACTGCGGCGCAAGAAAATGGAAACGTCAGTGCGAGTGCACCGGCCTGGTGATTTGGCTGTCATGTGAAGACTGGAAATGTTACCGGACTGGCCATGAGAATGACATAGATAAATCTCTCCTGAGTGACAGTGACCGCTGCCATGTCCAGAAGGAACACGCAGGAATCAACGTGGCGCAGAGTCTGAGCACTGTTTAGTTTAGTAGATACTTTATTTATCCCGAGGGAAATTCAGGCATCCAGCAGCATTTACAGACATACATACATTAAACATACCTCAATCCTACATGAAATAAAAATACAAAATGAAATTAAATATTAAACTATAACTATAAAAACTAGCTTATGAAAATGGACGGGCAAATGCAGGTTGAAATGAATTGTCCTTTCCTATTGTCTATTGTCCTCCCTGCCTTGACTAGGAGCTGTTGTACAGTCTGATGGCCAGGGGGACGAAAGAGATTTTCAGTCTGTTGGTGGAGCTGGACTGGGACAGCAGTCGGCCACTGCACACACTCCTCTGCCGGGTGAAGGTGTTGTGCAGTGGGTGGTTGGCGTTGTCCAGTATGGACAGCAGTTTGTCCAGGGTCCTTCCTTCTGCCACTGTCACCAGAGAGTCCAGCTCTGTGCCCACCACTGAGCCAGCTCTCCTCACCAGTCTGTCCGGTCGACCAGAGGACGCTGGCCACCCCAGACTGGTAAAACATCTGCAACAATGTTTTGCAGATGTTGAAGGACCCCAGCCTTCTCAGGAAGTACAGACGGCTCTGCCCTTTCCTGTCTAGAGCGTCCATATTTGCTGTCCAGTCCAGCTTGTCGTCCATCTGCAGCCCCAGGTATTCATATGTCCTGACCCCCTCCACATCGACCCCCTCGATGGACACGGGTTGGAGATGTGGTTTCTTTCCTTCTGAAGTCCACCACCATCTCCTTGGTCTTGGAGGTGTTCAGCTGCAGATGGCTGTGCACTAGCCTCCGCTCTGAGCCAGCTGTCATACCTCTTAGTGACTGTTGTGTCTACTTTCTGTTTGTCTTTCCTCCGATACAACGGGTATCAAATTGTATTCCAGTACTCGCAGACTCTGTTGGCTCGTGACCTGTGGCATAGCTTGAGGCACTTCTTTTTTGACTCCCATCAGGGACTGGCCCCTTCTGCCACTGAACTTGCTGATCTCAAAGTAGTCAGCTGTCTCACTATCACCCCCTATATGTTGACGTCGTTCCTCTCCCACCATTTCTCAGATATTAAAGTTTTGCTGAAGTGGTTTCTATCCCTTTTCTGAATATGATCACTTATGTGACATCAGCTGGTCCCTGAAGAAAAAACATATCCACTAAAGTATAATTAAAATGCTTTGAAGGCAGTGTTCATATAGCATGGCACAGCATTCTGTTTAGGACTGGGAGCAGGACCCTTCAGGAATACCAACCACTGCCTTCAGTACCTGAGTGAAGTACCTTATTAAAAGTACACATGACACAAAATAAAGGTTGGTGGGGACCTCCGGCGTAGTCCGCCCCAGGCTATTTGAAATTGATCAGTCTAACACTATGCTAACAGAATAACATTCAAAATACTTCTTATATAACGATTAATCTTTATCTTTGTACTTCACTTAATAGATGAACCAATACAGGCAAAGATCTAGTAATTGTTAGTGCAGGTACAATGATACTGAAAACACCCAATCTTGCAATGTAAAGAAAGTGATTAAAGATTCCTGTATCTGCCCTTTGTCAAATTTAATGGGTTCTCTCTTGGCCCATGTCCCATCCTTCCACCAAGTTGTTTGGAAATATTTTGACTAGTTTTTGCATAATTCTGTTGACTAGCCACCATACGGCCTGGGGTGCAAACATAACTTCCTTAGCGGAGGTAATTAAATAAAGGTCACCAGATGTTTTGACCCTCAAGCCTTGTGTACACAATGAATTATACACTGCATGGCTGATAAGGAATATATTAATGCATTATAGTTTGTGTGGAGTAATGCTTAACTTGGCCAATATTCTGGCCAACCTTTAGCAGTCAGAGCCACACCAAACCATTGTGGATTCATTAGAAGAGCAGCTGCTTTGTCACTTCCCGAAGAATACTTGGGGATTTAAAGCTAAGTCCAGAGGGGGTGAAAATAGAATAATCCCGTGTGAAATAATCTGTTTACTCCCTCGACATTAACATCTCATTTTCCGTCTTCAGCCAGCTGCTACGTGATATGGTTGGGAGGTTATTTAAGCTTCAAACTTTTGTATTCCCCCAAATTGCAAAACAGCATGTGTGGGTACAGTTATTTTTTTCGGCTTTGAGGCCAATGATATGAGATCACTTTCTTGAGCAAACTGACATTGTGAATTGCTACATGAATCCGCCTGAATGAGTCAGTCACTCACTCTTTGATCTAAAATATAGCTGGCAGGGCAGAGGAAATTTGCATGACTTTAACAGACTGTTACAGTTAGTCTCCAGATAATAACACCCACGAACATTTCTGCCTCCAATCCTGTATTTATCAAACTAGCATCAATCCTTTTTATCCCCAGGGATAAACTCACACATTCTGTAATAGGCAAATCTTGTGTTGATACAATAATAATATGGATTTCACGCTGTTTCACATTAATCCACGTTGCATTTGTTTTTGCTGTGTGGATGCTGAGGGGAAGAAAAACTGTGTGAACCACTGTTTCCTGGCCATAGAGCTCCTGCCTGTTCTGCCCTCAGGTCCACCGGGGCTGTTATTGGAGCTGTCAGTAGTCGAGAAGACTGAAAGCTACTCTCTGCGGACATTTGTGCATGTGGACCCACCAGGAAGGAGAGCCTCCCATATGATATAAGAAATTCAATTTTTACTCTCCCCGTGCATAGCTGTGGGAATTCCCTCAACCATCACACGTGCAATTCAGTCGGGAGTGTGAGGCACTTCTGCACCAATTAGAGTTTGCACTTTGTCATTTAAGTTAAACAATCTCAGTTTCTGTCATGGGCCAATTCCACAGGCCAAATGTCAAACCGGGGGTTTTCCAGTTTTCCAGGGAATGCTTTTAAATGCACGTGCAGTCGCTAAACTACGAGGCGCCAGTGGGACCCGGGGAGAGGAAAACGTGTAGAAGCTGAGATAGTGTGATGATTTTACGTCCAGAGGTGCAGAGCTGAACTGGGGCGCGCACCTATGATGCAGACACACATGTGCAGTTAAATTGTGGCTGGTTTCAAAGGTTAGGTAACCACTGTTACGTGTATAAGTCAACGACAATTTTATGGTCATGTAAGACTGACTTCATGAATAGTTCCCTCATGTTGAGAATATTACATGGCAGTCAGATTCCTCTTCATTTTAGAGCTAGATGACGCCGTGGCATTGAACAGCGTGGCTAAATGAACACGAGCAGTTTACGTTTTGAAGGATTGCATTTAATTGCGCATGGAGCCACATTTGAAACGTCCATCGTGAGCAAAAGCTCCAGTGTTGACAGAGGTCAAGCTCAACGGAGCTAAGACAGCTTTCACCACCAGCTGGCTGTGGATGAAGAACAGGCTGTTGTTCTTCATTAACAGATGTCCTGCCGTCTTTTCATATTTGTTAACGTTAACTCGGTAGAAAAAAAATAAGGCACGCAGCTGCCATCTGCAAATTTAAAGGTGGAACGTTTCCTTTTTGCGACGTTGTGAATCAAGTAATACGCCTTAAATGTCCATATGACAACTAGCTCTTGCGTGACAGTCACTGTAGTGATGATCGGGTCCTCAACCTCTTTGACACTGTGTGCGAATTTCATCCAGTTTTTCTCAAATCTGAATATTTCTGTTTCCTCGCGTGGAGGAAAAAAAGTGGCTGAGCGGACCGGAGCTGTTTTGTCTGTCTGGATTCTTGTCATGGTTGTGACAACAATGGTTGACTGTCTGGGAGAAATGCTGATTCGCAATTGCCGAGAGTTAGATGACAAGACTGACACCACTCTTACTTCTGCAAGGTAAAAAATGAAACCACCACCAGTGGCCACTTAGCTTAGTCATGAGACATTCATTCATTCATCGTCTACCGCTTTATCCATTTAAGGGTCGCGGGGGGTCGCTGGAGCCAATCCCAGCTAACATTGGGCGAGAGGCGGGGTACACCCTGGACAGGTCGCCAGCCTATCACAGGGCCACATACAGAGACAAACAACATTTCACTCTCACATTCACACCTACGGTAATTTACCTGACCCCATTCTGCATGTCTTTGGTCTGTAGGAGGAAGCCAGAGAACCCGGAGAGAACCCACGCACACACGGGGAGAACATGCAAACTCCACACAGAAAGGCCCTGGTTGAACCGGGATTCAAACCCAGAACCTTCTTGCTGTGAGGCGAAGGTGCTAACCACTACACCACCGTGCAGACCTAGTCATGAGACATGAGAGTGATATTTAGTCTCTTGTGTGAGGTACATTTTCACGGCTCCATGCTTGCTCCAAACCCCATTTTCAAACCTTCCCCTTTCTCACATCATCTGTCGTGTCGTCTTCATTTTCTCATTTGTCTCCATCTTTCAGTCCGTCCTCAGTCCCTCTTTCTCACATGAGTGCTCTGTTTCTATCCAGCAGCCGAAGTGTGAATCCATTAAACAACACGGCGGCTCCCAGGAGACCTCTCGCTGATGCAGTCCATCTACTCGACCATCACCCTGACAAAAACTGGGGACAGGGATGGGTCAAGGGTATCAGTACACATAAACACTCCCAGTTTGTGCTACAAAGCAGCGTTTGTGAATTCCCTGTGAGTGTCAGGTTTAATACCTTATGAATCATTTTCTCTGCATTTGTTTCCCTGTCTCTTTAGTCAAAGCCTTATGTTAAGCACCGACCTCTCACTCCTCTGTAATTTCTTGGCTGTATTCTCTTTATCATGGCACCTCTGGCCTGTTGACAAATCAGCGCGCTGATCCATGGTCCCTCCTCCCAGAATGAGCTCGTCTCCCTGGGGCAAGTCCTGTCCCCCTTTGCCTTTCTACTTGAAATTCAGATGTGTGGGGTGTCAGGAGTTGTTATCGTCTGGATCTGGGTGACATCTCATTCAGTTCCACAGGAGGGAGGAGAGATGGACAGGGAATACGTTCCCCTGTCACCTTCATCCTGCCAAATGTGATGGGCCCATGGTACTGTAAAGGGGGACAAATCGGGATACCTTTACTCTGTGTTGTGTGTGTATTTCTGTGATTGTTATAGTCTATTTGATTATAATCAGATAGACTATATATTAATCATATGCAGAGCTGACCGTTTTTGTTTTACTATGAATTTTGTGATAGAAAATCGTGATTGTCGTAAAACGAATTTGTGGCCAAGTTGTTAAAGGAGCTGTATGTATGCTCTTTTACGTATTTACTTTTTAAAGGAAGAGTTTGTGCAAATATGATTATTCATATTAGAAGATAACAGACATTAAGCTCAGACAGGGAACAGGAGGAAACAATAAGAGAAAAAGCAACATGGCTCAGATAACTGAACATAACAAAAAAAAAAAAAAAAGCGTTTTTTGAAAAAATGAGTGTGGATTTAAGTCCAAGATGCTTTTGGAAGAACATGGTATTTACCTCTTTAGAGTGTGTATGCACATATGTGTGTATGTGTGAGTGTGTGGACGCGCAAGTGGACAGTGTCTAAACAGTACTGTCACATGAAGGATTTCTTCCCTGCAGCAATTGCAGTGTCCAACTCATTTGCATGGTCCAATAGAAACCCCATCCACCCACACACATTCAACACACGTGCACACATGCATGCATGTATACACATACACACACATACTGGTCCTGCTTTTGCCGCGGGGCTAAAGACACACCAATTAGTGTGAGCCAGTTGATTCACGCAGGAGCTGGAGAAAAGCCCGGTGGGAAGATGAAGGATCAGGAGGCTGAGGCTGAAAGTCTGCCGTAAGAATAATAAGGCATACGGCGGCTTCTTGAATGTGTGACCACTGGGGCAATATAAGCTAAATAGCCAATTATTGTATAATGGGTATTTAAACTTACATAGTAACCATCATGGCTCTAATGTTCCTTGTAGCCACAATCCCTTTTCCATGACAATGATTTAATGCAGACCTGAAGACATGAACAAACAATTTTTCCCTTAATAGTGCTCCCACATCAGTTCGCTGAATATGTCAATTCTGTGTCATATGGGTGATGTGTTGTTACCACTGTGTGAACAAAATGTTAGTTTTTGAGGAATGAACCCAGAAAACCTTATTTTCTCCTTGAAAACTCTTCACATTTATTTTTTCAAAGATATGTGTTGTTCAGCTAATTGAACTCTGCTGGAATATTCAATGTATTTTCATGAAATGTTTCAGAACAACCACTTTTCTTTGCCGTGTGCAACATGTGGAGATGTAAAAAAAAAATTTTTTTCATGTAACTTTACAAACATTCGAATATGATAGGGGAGAGGATTTTGCACAGTTTTGATGAATGCCACGGTGGATATTCTGCATGCCGATAATACTTTAGCGAAGTGTAATGGCTAGCTAGACAATATTCCATAGCACTTGGGTGAGCAATGGAGTCTGGCGGATTTGCATCTTGGGAAAATATATTCAGTTTCAACGATTATCAGGTGGAAAGTAAATTCATTTATTCCTGTCCCGGGAGCCACTTATTCTCCCTGGTGGTTTTCAAGAGTGGTCACACTTTATTGGCTTTTTCAATACAAACGCCTCTTGTTTTCTTTTCATGTTACCCCCACTCAATCTCTCTTACACCTTCTCGGGCACTTGTACATAATTCCGTCATCACCCACACTTGTTATTCCTCCAGCCTCCCTCTTTCTCTCTCCCCTTCCCGCACCTAATTCCATTCATCTTTTGCTTCTTCCTAACCCCAAGAGCCGAAGACAGCGCTCCTAGGTTGCAATGTTCACCGTGTGTTTTCTTGTGTACCTTATTCGTATGCGGATGAGTGTGAAAGTGTGAGGATGATAAATTAGGGTGCACATGATGTGATGTAGACATGTATAGTGTGTGCACCTGACTCCTGCTGAGGTGCGACATCCAACCACATTTGCTCGGAGTGGTGAAACAATTAACCACAACACCAGTCACTCCACCAGCAAACTCAAATTCCCACGTCTCCAGTCGACAAAGCTGTGGTCAATTTACCAGTTGTACATAAAACAAATTGCAGCATAGCACCAAATACAGGCAGACAAATATCTCTCCGAACAGAAGTCACTGAGTGGGTCACATCGCCTTCATCAACCACAGCACATCCTTTATATACAGTGCTCACTTAAACATACAATGCTTAAATTCCTTTGATACTCCTGCTTGTGTTGTGTATAGATGCACCAAGTAGCCATTATTGACTAACAATGCTGCTCAGTCTTGTGTGAAACCCTCACCTCACCCGAAACAAACCAGGCAATTAATTCATTTGCCGCGGATTCTCACAGTATCGGCACAGTGATGCAAAAATGGATTCACATGTAAAAAAAAAGTAGGTTGGTGGCTTCTGTGTCTTCATTAAAAGACCTATGGGATTAGCATGGTACCCCTTTGACACAGTGCAACAATCGATCACGTCAATAAAGTCAACACTCACCCAAATGCACCACTGCATATGCGTATGCTAGACCAATGGCCTTTGATAACTTTGAATGCCGTATGTGTAAACATCAGAACTGTATGATCGTTTTGTGTCATCCTTTGAGGGACACTTCTCATGCCTAAAGTCTTGGACATCATTTCCGCATCAGGGGACAGCTGCAGGCTTGTCTCTGGTCATCCACTGTATTGAGGGTCTGCATTGGTCCATTAATGCACCACAACGTTGTTTACCATCGGCTATTAAAAACCAGCAAGTAGGGGGAGGAGAAGAAGAAGAAGAAGAAGAAGAAACTCTCCAAGCCAGCTGCACGAGCAATATGGGTGCAACACAACACAACTTTCTTTCAGACCTTTCGGGTGTGGACCATGGCAACGGGCACTTGTTAGGGAGGAGTGCTGAACTCATGAACCGTATCATCATCGAAACAAGAATCCAGCGCAGTTAGCGTACCTGCTATGTGTACAGTACACACGGTCAAAAATTCTGAGCTGCATGTGCGGACATCTGCATATGGGTCCAGGTGGGCCATTGTAGCCCAGGGGCGGACAGAGACTTTTATGTCACACCGACCAAAGCACGGACATGCGGACATGGAAAGCATGAAACAAGCCACTGGGGGAGTTTAACTGTGGAAGTATAAACTAATGTTGTCAATAAAGGTCAAATTGCTGATGCCCACCTCCTCAAAATGCACTATACATTCTTATAAAGAAAGGATCCCCCCAAAAAAACGTTCTCACAGGTTCCTTAACTGGATCTTCTGAGCACCAACATGTTCCTGATGTAAAAAAAAAAGAAGAAAAAGTCAAAAAATCCATATAGCTACTAATCTTGGTAGCTATGGTAGTAACTGAAGCTTGCAATGTTCCTTCAGTGTCAGTTTTGACTTGAACTGTCCGCTTGGGGAAATTTGTCTGGCAGCCACGTAAAACACAGAGGACGCGCTTGATCGATAATCCCGGGCTTTTAACAGATTCATGGCATGACGGACAAAATGGTGTCTCTTCTTGTTCTTCCTCATGTGGGCCCATAAAGAACTGTCAGTCGGTGTGCATAGCATTAAAATCAGTTAATGATAAAATGCTGTTGTTTTGCCAGCCGAGAGAAACTGAGGGCGACATGTTGACTATTTTAACTTGACGACCGACATTTAATTGAACTTGCTTTTCCCACTTTCAAAAGCTGGATCTGGTTCTACTTTGTGCAGCTGGATATATTTAGCAAACTTGTCATGTTAGCGAGTTTTAAAGTCACAAAGACACATTTACTGAAATTACTCTTCATATAACAACCGGGAAATCCCTAACAGCACCTTTCCAACCAGTGGAGTCAGGAAAATTGTTTTTGTCCGCGGAGTCGGAGCAGTGTGTCATAACACACACACACACACACACACACACACAGACACAGGTTATGCGGGTTTCAAAGACGTGAAGCTCTGATATTTACTGTTACCTCCTGTTGTTCATACAGTAAGATGTGACATGCGATCCATCACGGGTAAACTTGAGGCTTGAGTGGCTTCAGACCCAAGATTTAAGATTATGAGTTTGTGGGGCAGTGGGTACTGTCTCTGGCTGCTGAGCAGTAAATATGCCAAATTGTGGGAGAAGACATGCTTGTGTGTGTGTGTGTGTGTGTGTGTGTGTGTGTGTGAATGGCAAACATTTGTGAGAGCTAAGTATTTCTTGATGTGCAGCCACAAAACAATATCTCTCTAGCTCTGTTCCAGTATAGCAGGCAATATGTCTCACCCCGGGTGAGCTTGTTTGTAAAATCTAGCCTCTCTGCTTGTTCACAACAAAATGAAGTGTCGGTGGTTTGAAATGATCTGTTGGGTCTTTCGATTTCTCACTGTGGCCAATGCTGCAGCCCCATTACATCTTCAGCAGGCCTGTGCGCAGCAGTCACACTGAAAGCATCCTACTGAACTAGGATTAAATCTGTTAATGCTTTACATAACCACATATTGATGGGAATGTGGACGGGAATGATTTCAACAAATACTAAACGTGCCCCGGTTGGTTGCATCTGTATTTGCAGCGCAGGGTGCTTTGTGCTGTGCCTGACTGCTTGGAGCACATGAAAGAGGAAGAGTGTTTCACATTTTCTTTATGTGCGCCACAATCCGGGTCATTTACCTAAATACAAACACACTGCAGAGATCCCAGCCACATCTGAACAACACTGAAAACAGTGAGGTTTGTGTTTCAGTTCCAACACCACAGCTTTGCATAATCATCCCGCAGTGATCCGATGTGACACTTTTAAGAGAAACAGCTTTCTTTCAGTTCCAAAATCAGCTACAATTACAATAAACATGCAAACGGCCCCTCTCATGCTGTACACGCCTGAGGCGCAATTGAAGGCGAGTCGGTGTCTAAAGGTTAATGGGCCAATCTTGTCTGTTTTTCTTTCTTTCTTTGCTTTTTGTCATTTATTTCAGTTTGCTGTTGAGCAAAACATCATCGAAGTGCATCTCAATCATGCTGTCTGGCTCGCTTTCAGAGCTGCTCAATGGAAATGAATGTGAGTCTCCTTCTCCCATACAGAGTGTGTTGGTGCACTCACTGCCCCGCATGCTAAAATACAGCCTCACAAAGTCTGCGTGATTCGGCAGGTATCGAGAAGACGTGGATGTAATCCGCCGGGCTTCGCATTCATAAAGTCATTTTTATTCCTGGTTTCATCCACAAAGCATGATATTCGATAAAACTCTCTGTGGGAAATATTAATAACACCACTGGTTACATTATATCTCCACTTTGCCAGGACAGTCAGGTATGACTCGAGAGCCACACTATCATCAGAGGCAATAACTGAGGTAATATGAAAAAAAAGATTAGTGTCTTCATTTTACAAAAGCAATACCTTTTATTGTCCTCTTTTTCAAGCATCTTCAACCACTCACCCATTGGACAGTACTGGCTGTCAATCACACTGTATCCACACCCCAGTGCATAATGTGCTTTATCTTCGATCTTACTCTAAATGAACCATAATTTACTAAATGAACGTCATACTGTATTGAAGCAGACTTGAAACTTTAGGGTTAGGGTTAGACTTTTATCTTCAACCAGTGGAGGTGCCCTCTGCTGGTCATTCCAGAGAATACAGGCTTCAGGCACTTCCACATTGGCTTCACTTTTTCTTACCCTGTGACTACGTCCATTTTTGCATACAGTCAATGGGTCATACGGATGACATTGAGTGGTGGACTGATGAACACACTGACATGCAATGACATCCCAATTCGCCGCCATTTCTTAAGAAGACTGAATGTTGGGACGTTATTCTAAATAATTCTCAGGAACAACTTCTCTGAGACTGAGAAACCCCTCCGACCTAATTCATTACTACAGGTCGCCTGTTAACTCCCCCTCTCAGATGAACTGTGACAAAGAAACATTAGTCAGTAAACGGGAAAATGGAAAAAAAGGGGGAAAAAAACATGAGGGGGGTTACGTAACAAGAGGCTTCCAATCTCCAGTAAAACACCTTATTCCCCCTTCTTTCTCTTCCCTCTTCGCCCTCCCTCACTGCAAAGCCCTCTTCATATCGCCATGTTTACTGCATGTTGACATGGAAAATATTTTAGGGTGCAATAGCAATGATTCATATACACACACACTCTCACTGCGCTCTCTGTTTGTCTTTAAACTTCACTTTTCGCCAAATCGTGTATATAAGCCATGTTTGGGAAGGGGCGATCACTCACTGCTTTATTGTCTGGACTGCGGGACACAGGGATTTTACAAGGAAGGACCTTTACATGGAAACGTCTGATGGGAAGTTGGGCAAACTGGGAAACGAGAAAGCTCTTTGGACAATGGCTGCCCCACATTTGCTGTGGGTGCTTGGCGAGTGTCTGAATATTTCGGCATTGCGGGGAGATTTTTCTTTTTTTTAATAGGATCGATAGCATCTGATTGGACAAATCCTAATTCAACAATGGAGAAATGTTTTGCAGCCAGAGCCTTTCATGCACAGTCAGCCGTATTTGGACACAAATCATAACCTCAAGAAATCCCAGTATTTTCCATTGACCTTTAAAAGGTCACAACAAAAAGAGAAAAGGTTGTTGAATGACTTCCAGACTAAAGGCAAGGTACTTCATTTTTTTCATCACCTCTATGCGTGTGTCTGGATTGTGGGTGGATGTTTACACATAACAGCAGGCTGGTAATGCAGTGCTCGAGCACTGGGCATGACGACGTGTCTCCAGGCTTGATGTTCTCTGCTGCCGTTTACTAAACAGCCTTGATAGGACATGACTGTTTTAGTAAATACAGAAGGCGCGTGTGTGTGTCCTTGTGTGTGTTTTGGGTTTATTTGGTACCTGAACAGTTAGCTCGCCGTGCAGGCAGCAGTCGTCCAAAGTAGAAAGGAGCCCAACCGCTCACTTTAGCGGAATAAACTTTAACAGATTTACCTGCTTCTATCCAATAAATAAATAGTGAGACGTGAAAACGTTTCTCTTTTTTTTTGCGCCGATATAATCAGAAGAGTTCATACAAACACAAATCCCTCATGCGCAGCAGCTCGGGTACACTCGCTCCCTGTCTGAGTTTATATTATAAACATCATACACTTTCATGCACTGCACCGACACGTGCACACACGCAGACGGACATAAACGAATATGCGTGTGTGTGTATGTGTGTGTTAGGGTGCATTCCGTTAGTTCGACAGGTGTGTGGAAGACTGCCACGAGCCAGGCGGCAGGTGGAGATGAGGATTTATAGATTTTAATCGCATCACCCTGTTGAGCAATAATTCTACTGCCTGAGGCAAGGAAGGTCTATAGCTACAGTAGCATGTGATTGATGGATGCTATGCTGGGTACCCCTCAGTCATACAGACACTGTTGTGGTCCCCGTTACATTGCTTATCAGCTGTCACTACAAAGCATCACAGCTTAAGTTTGAGTCCTGAATAAGGGACAGACAGCCGAAAATCAAACAGCTTATCTGGTGACAGTGTTTATACAAGCACGACTGTGTCCTCCACCAAGTAAAGATAAATCCAGACGCAGAGAGGAAGAAAAAAGCAAAGTAATTACATTTTATGTCAAGTTTGACATTGTGTGAAATCGGTGGACGAGGTAACTGTCCAAATAAAGGGAAGAAACCGACAGGCAGACAAGGGAAGTTCCAAAATATCGAAATGTGCATTGTGTTGTGAGTTAGAAGAAAAGCAAATTGACTTTGGTTTCAGGGAGTCGGTAAGGTAAATCCCTCAGGTTTTTCCGTCTTATCTGGAAAACTCCATCTGGATTACCGCATTCCCCCCCTAAACCTTGACACCCCCCGTCCATGGCGTGATTAACGGTTACAAATTTGCATCCATCTGAACCTGTCTGAATAAGAGAGCAGAAGGTGATATCTGCTGTTAATGAAGACAAAAGCCCTGCACTGTTTCTGTTGGCAGACACAGGGCCGACAGCGCAGAAGGCCACCCCCTACTGATGTCACATGTTTCACCTGCCAGCGTAAAAGTCTGAACAATGTATGGAGAAAAAAGAAAAAGAAAAGACACTTAATTGGCTGCACAAACTCTTCGTCATGCCAAGACAAGTTCAGGTGGATTATGATATGTTGGGGATGCTGGAATCCAAATATTTGCTGTACTTTTTTTGTGTGTCTCCTTTGTCTCCCTTCTTCACTCTTCATCTCCCTCTTGTTCTATGAATTTGGCACAGTCACGATTGCCTGAATGAGTTCTGAGGTTTATGGCACAGTTTGAGGCAGGGCACCTCACATACTTGACAAAGCTAATAAAGCAGGACCTCTGATCTATCCAACCTCATCACTTGCTTTGAAATCAGTTATGCAAATAATCTCCAACCACTAATACACTTTTCATTTTCTTCCAGGATGTCAAATTCCACTTGATCTGGGTCTAAAGTGTGCTTACATGCTTATTTACTGCCTTTCTTTCTCTCTCTCTCCTCCTCTCACCCTTTCTTCCTCTCTGTGTTTAGTGTAAATGACTGTCATGCTGCCTGTGTTTCGGGGTAAATAAAGGCCTGAGGCTGACACCAATCCAAGGATTTATATTTATTTCAATAACATGTGCAGGATAACCGAAGAACTGACATGGAAGGAAACCTGAAAGCAGAAATGGTTGCAAACTGTGTGAGTCACAGTCGACAAACTCTGGTTATTGAAGTGACTGACTCAGAGCTAAAATGATTAGTTTGGTTGGTGACTACATAAAGGCCAGATTTGTTGTTTGGTGGTGGAATCGTGGACTCATGGTAATGTGTTACAAATGTATGAAATACAATCCATGATGTTATATTACTACATGGATTGCAATTGGTGTATCACAACATATAACAGACAAGTCTTATAGCATGGATACATCAGAATCCATGGTACAGATTCTTGATTTGTTTTTTACAGTACAACTGACTTGTTGCCAAAATGTACATTGCTGTTCAATTTCCGCTTACACAAATGTATATTATCGTTGCTCTTTCACTGTTTGTTCTGCATATACCTTTACATATGTTTTCCCTTTTTTATGAATGCTAGACACATAGAAAGCAAACTATGACTTTGTTGTACAGTGCAAACCCATTTGTCTGTGCATATGAGAATAAAGCCATTTCCTTTGACTTAATGCCTGTACTGAATATCTGTATTTGTCGCACAGTATTGACTCTGACACTCTGACCACTGCCAGATAACTATATAGTGGTAGGATTCATCCAGTAATTATGAATCAACACGTGAGCCGTGTTCCGTTACTGTGTTTATCTAGCAGTTATTTCATGCTTCATTATCTTTGCAGCCTTTTTTTTTTTTTTTTTTTTTTTACAGTTGGCCCCTCTGCCTCAATATAGCTGCCTGCATCCAGTCAGCTATATCTGTGCACAGATCGTGTGACAGAGACAGAGCCCAGTGTTTAGTGCAGCGAAGAGGGACAGCATGGGAATGTGGATCTGCACTGTTTAGGAGAATCGGTTAACTATCAATCACACATAGATCAGGTTACACTGACATGCAGGATCTCCACTACTGGTCATCGCTTTTCTAGCAGCACTGTTTTCTGTCAGTATGAACCTTATGTCTTGCTTTCTCTAGGGGGGCTGTGAGGTTGTGTGTAATAATTATGAATATATCCTTCATACAATAAAAAGGAAAAATGCAAATATAGAACTCTGAAATATTTTATTCATAACAAAAACACAACATGAACAGCATCATACATCAAGAAGCAGTTTTGTACAATAACAGCCGCCCCAACAAAACCAACAATATAAAAGTATAACATTACACACAACACATGGACATATTTACAAAGTACACTTTTATATCAGACTCCAAGACTGTAAGTTCATCAGACTAGTTTAACTAAACCGTAAAACAGGTCTACCTTTTACCTTTTTCTTGATTCTTTGCTAGATAAAAACCAGTGACGTTGTAATTTAACTACCCCTCTGAATGTGCTGCTCGAGCATTGCATGTGAGATACCATCAGAGAATCCCAGATAGCAGTGTGGAATGGCCTGGTGTCAGCAGATCAGACCGGGAATCTGTTGATAATGAGTCAGATCTGATAGAGACCAGTTTAGGATTGAATAAAAGCTGACTGAGGATCTGATAGAGAGGCTGACGGTGGTTTCAGGGAGGGACACATGTCGTCCGCTGCGGCTGACTCGGCTGTTCCTGTGAGAATCAGAGCCTTTTTACTCTGCTGTCACACGCTGTAGTGATCTCAGGTGTCTCAGTCAGCGCAAACATACTCTGACTGTTTGTGTTTGTGTGTGTGTGTGCATATTGTCTTTCACAACAGATCCTCTCTAAATACACAAGTAACCCAACAGGTATAATTTCCCATCAAGAGTCTTCTCAAACTTTTATCCACCTTATTGTCTTGTTAAACCTCTGTGCCCTCGCGATGATAGATGATCCCTGTCGAGCCCAGTGTAGGGTAGAAATGCCCATTGGAGACACTGTACTGGCTGAGGATGGGGCTGGTGTACCCCAGGGAAGAGTGGGTGGGTGAAGAGGAGAGCACAGGGGGAGCCGGCACTTGTGGTACCCACTCTGGGTTGGGGGAGTAGCTACTAAAGCTTCCAGGCTGAGCGGGTCTATGAGGCCCATCTAAAGGAAGGTTAATATGCAGCGGCCTGCTTAACCCATCGCCTCCCACCTCATTAGCGGCTCCAGACGCCACGCCAGACATCTCAGACAAGAAGCTGCTCAGACACGGCGCTGGGCCTGTGGATGAAGGGGAGGGGATCCTGTCCGGAGAGGGGGAGATGTTAAGGGCAGTGTTTCCAGAGAGTTTGGGGCTGCCCCTCTCACTGTCACCCGACTCTGGAGCACCTGAACTGCCATCACCACCGGAGAGGGAATCGGACTTTCTCTTTCTTTTGCGGCGGAAGTTTCCGTTGTCGAACATCTTTTCACAGTTTGGATCAAGTGTCCAGTAGTTGCCCTTTCCTGTGATATCAGAGAGGATAATTTAAATTGATAAAATGTGATTAACAGTTAACCAATATTCAACACACCATGGAAACAACAGAACTATAATCAAATGGATGTTAAGTGGATTAATCATGTAAGACTTTCTGTGTAAGGGAGAAATATTCAAAATAGAGTGATATATATATATATATATATATATATATATATATATATATATATATATATATATAAAAGATAATTAGATTTTTACCTGGATCATCCTCATCTCTGGGTACTTTTTTGAAGCAGTCATTGAGGGACAGGTTGTGTCTGATGGAATTCTGCCAACCCGCTTTACTCTTGTTGTAGAAAGGGAAGTTGTCGGCGACGTACTGGTAAATCTGACTCAATGTCAGTCTCCTGTCGGGCGCTCCGTGGATGGCCATGGCAATGAGAGCGGAGTAAGAGTAAGGGGGTCGGACCAGCTTCATCAGGTCTTCTTGCGAGGGCAGAGAGAACCAGCTCAGTTCCCCTCCCGGGCCCCCGGCTGCTGCTGGACCCAGGTAAGGCCTTTGCATGCCGTAGTGCTGAGGGACAAAGGGGGGGCCCGGGTTACCAGACGGACCCGTGGTAGCCAGGTACGGCGGGGTGTTGATCCCCGAGCCGTTGAACCAGAGGTAAGGGTTTGGCGAGGAAGTGGTGTAGTCGCCCAGGTCGTAGGTGGTCGGAGTGGTGCGCTGAGGACTCGGCAGCGAGGGAGGAGGGTAGTAGCAGTCGCTGTACATGCTGAGCTCAGGGGGCTCCTGTCCGAGGCTGGGGAACTGCGGGCCACAGCGTGGAGGAGACTGGCCCTGGGTCTCGAAAGAAGACATTGTCAAGTTTCTTCTCACCCTTCAGTTTCTACTCTGAATGCTTTAGCTGTGGTTGTCCTTCCTTTTGATAGCAACTCTGTGGTGGCAACTCTGTCAGGCCCCCGAAAAAGTCTTGTTCAGTCCTCTGTGGGTATTTGAAAGTGAGTTGATCCAAATGATGGTCTCTAGGCTTCCAAGTTGTAGGCCACTCCTCCCAACCCCTTTCTCGTCTGTTTGCCCTTGGTTTATGTCAAGATGTCACCTGTCACACCGGCTTTATCTGTTTCCCTGGAAACGCCCCACCTCGTTTGATTGGCTGTTGTCTCAGGTGAACTCTCTCTTTTTTTTCCCCTGCTGTCAGCTCTTTCAGTTTCTACACAGGTTTTTGTTCACCCTCAATCAAATAATGTTCCACTATAGCTGTTACTCCAACATTAATAAAGAGCAGTCACATGTAATTTTAAAAAAAGGGATTATGATGCATTTTTAAAGAGAATGAAATGAAATGTGTATTTATTTGGCTGATTTAGATTGTACATTTGAATAACTTTGACTTCTTGCATGTCAGCCCTGCTGTAACAAACAGCTTAGTCACCCTGAAGGTGAACAACCATCTCCTGCAGTGAATATTTTTCATTCATTTATTTGGATATCTTGATGATCGAGCACAAAATGGAAACTGTTTCTAACATTCAACAAGTTGATTCTTTGTCTCATGATAAGAAATTAAATATATTTTGGTTTTGGAGTGTTGTTTGGTCAGAACAAGCTTATGGTAGACAATTAAAAAATGGAAATATGCAGTTATGGAACTATTATTTTTACCTTTAAACCAGGTTTAGCAGGAGTTATATCATAGAAGCAATGAAGTGCAGGAACCGGAGCAACAGGCTTTAAAAAAAAAAAAGATCTTGAATTATGTAAAATTATATTCTTCCAGAATTTGACAAGCTATGCAGTAGTTAACTGATAACTTAAATAATCATTTTTGAGAATAATATTTAGCTTTTCCCAGCTGTGAATGAGTGCAGGCAGCTTTATGGAAGAAGGCTGCGCATGAGAAAAATGATCCGGACGATCGCGGCGCGTGACGTCATCAGAGTATAAATTGAAAACGCGCAAAGCGTCGTGTTTTTCTTTTTTTTCTCCGTCTGAGTTAACGCGAGAACTCCCAACTCCAGTGACGCGTCTGTTTTCGTCTCTCGGGAGAAAAAGCGTTGTAACGTAAGTTTGCCAAACGTTTGAATTAAACAAAGGCTTTTCACCGCGTTGGCGGTTCATCAAAACTGTAGTTTGTACATTTACAAAAAAAAATAAAAAATAAAAAAAAGTTAACCGTTGAAGACGTGACGAGTAGAAGAGTTTACATAATCTCTCTCCGGCTAACAAACATTTACCTGTGCCACCGTCAGACAAGCAGCGGCTGGGTGCAACGTTAGCTAGCGCTCGTTAGCCGGCGCTCGTTAGCCCGAGTGTTTTTCATCTAGATGGACTCGTCCTCGCCCCCCGAGCGTCCTCGGGACGACGCGGTCGACATGTTGGAGCTGAACAAATATCTGGAGCGAATGATTGAGGACGCTGAAAACATATCAGGTGTGTAGCTGTCTATATATATATATATATATATATATATATATATATATATATATATATATATATATATACATGTATATGTATTGTGCTGTATTGTATTATGTATTGTGCTGTGTAACGTCAATGTGTGACGTCGTGACTTTTTCTTGTCGAATAACTTGTCTGCGACGTCGTCCCGTGTCTGTCCGTCCACCTGCAGTGCAGCTGACCTGGATGGCGTACGACCTGGTGGCCCTGCGCACCGGTCCTGAGCCGGGGCTCCTCATGCGGAAGCTGGCCGAGGCCCACCGCACCTGCAGGGCCGCCGTGTGCGGGGACCGCGACCAGGAGCAGCCGGAGCCGGACGACGTCCCCGAGCCCGCCGCTCCTCCTCCTGCTGCCACAACACCGACTCGCATGTGATGCTGCCGCCACCGGTTTCCGGTTCCACAAGCACCGATCTGAGATTACAGCAGTATTTTATGATTCATAAGTTTGTGATTGTGTTGTGTTCAAGTCAGTATTGCAGTTCGTGTCTTGTCTCCAAGGGGAAGCAGACGTTTGCACCTCTCTCTGTCTGACTACATGAAACACGGTGTTTGTGTCAGTAATGTCAACTGTAGCGTTTTGATTTTAATAAGCAGTTCTATGTTAGTGCGGCCTATTTGTGTTGGTGAGCGCTCAAGTGATTTGATCTACTTACCTTGTTGAATTGAATAAATGAAAACATTAAACTGAGAATGCATTCTGTCGTGTTTTTAAACAGACATACATCTCATTTTTTTACCATACTAATGTCAGTTTGCTGTTTGTTTAACCTATAGTTTGATTTTAGATTTGCATTTTTTCGTTTACATTTTACTATTATTATTGCATTATAATCGACATATGTCCCGTTTTGCTCTTCATTCATTCATTCATTCCTCAGATGGAAAACGCAGGGAAGACCAGAGAACAAGCTCCCTCCGCTGCCGACGTGGATCTGGAAACCGTACTGACGGGGCTTAACTCCTTGTCCAACTGTATGACTCAACTGGCATGTATGTATAACTGTTTATCCCCATCCACACCCTGTACACCGCCACATTGTCAGAGATGACCCTGACGATTTACAAATATGCAAAACGTGATGTAACTGTTATCCAAGATCTGCAATGTGATAGCCAAAAGTGAATTATTCTAGAGCAACTGCTGCGCAACCTAGCCTTTTTCTGTTACATGTCAGTGGTGCAGAGGTACATGATACTACACGACGTCTGTCAGATCACACCCTGCTGATGGGTAGATGGGCGTAACTGAAGGATTAAACATACATGGGTTTCCCATCATGCCATTTGATATGAGGAGTGATGTTCCAACTTATTTTTTTTCTCCTTTTTGCCACGGGGGACAGATGGGCAAAGAGACAGTCGGGATAATCTGACTGTGTTATCTTGATAATAACTGCACTCTCACTCTGAGATCAATGGCTGGAAACAAACATCAGAGGTTTGTTGTATATTACTCTTTAAATGGAAGGATTAGTGAACTCGTGACTTCGCACTTTGTCTATTCTTGATAGTTTACTGCATTAGCTGTGGGCATACAAGGAATACACCTACTTCACCAACTTGTACTAAAACCGATGATACATGATGTTCAATAACAGAGACCATTGGATCTGTGAATGCTTGTTTCGCTTTCAGTTAAGTTAGTTTGTAGCATGAAATTGGAAGATAACCTTTGGATACAGAAGCCTAATTTACAGTATGAGGGATATATCATATACCTACAGTATACCACAATAATGCCTCTTGTGTGAGTCATACAGGGAAATATCATTTTTCTTTGAAACAACTGCAGAGGAACATTAAACCGATGAGCCACAACATTAAAACCACCTTCCTCAAACTGTTTCCCCTCGTGCCGCCAAAACAGCTCTGACCCGTCGGGGAATGGACAAAGGGTCTGTGGGGCTGCCCTGTGTTGGGACATTGGCTGTCGATTCTTTGGGGTCCTGTGGGTTTTGTGCCTGGGGGCCTTTATGGGTCTGTGTTCTTCCGGTGTTTCCTAAAAGCATGGTCGGAATGGGATCCGTAGAGTTTTGAGGCCGAGTCACAGCCCTGCACTCTCTGTCGTGTTCTTACAGCTGCTCCTTTCAGAGCAGTTTTTGTAGTGTGGAGTCACGTTCTCCTCCTGGTTGAGGCTGCTGCCAGCCGTCGATGGTCAGTTGGTGGTTAGTGTCAAAGTAACACCCAGATGAATGCTGGTCAATGTTATCCACTGCACCCGTCAGTGGATTAAACGTTGTGACTGATTACACGTGTCATTCAGGCTGTTTGTTGTTGAGTACAATAACAGTGGATGTGGAGTAATGAATGTTTATGGAACGTCACTTCTTAGATGTAACGACATTGTGAATAAAAAGATCTTTGTTCTCCGTCTGCAGTGCGAACCCAGCTGAGGCTGTGTGATCTGATCGTTTGTGTCGGCTCCCCCGACAAGCCGACGGGTCTGAAAAATCCAGGAGGCATGGAAGCAGCGCCCCCCCTGCCTGACCTGATCCTGAGGCATGAAGAACAGAGGTAATGCTGTGTGTCTGGAAAACACGGTTACGTGAAATAAACAAATCATCGGCCCATGTAAAAGTCCTTCTTTTTCTCTCTTTCTCTAATTCAAGTTACCAGGGGAAGGTACGAAGCAAATTGAATTACTGTACATAACAATGAACTTTACGATTGTGAATATTGTGACATCTTTGTCCGTATGTTTCTTAAAATGCTCCCGAACTAAGCCACATGTTTGCAAGTGCACAAATTAGCATAGACAAACACGATGACGGCTACATTAGGCCTGGTGCTGGTACCGGTCACAGTCCCGCATGGTGCAGCAGACAACATGCAGAGGTGTGTGTGTGTGTGTGTGTGTGTGTGTGTGTGTGTGTGTGTGTGTGTGTGTGTGTGTGTGTGTGTGTGTGTGTGTGTGTGTGTGTGTGTGTGTGTGTGTGTGTGTGTGTGTGTGTGTGTGTGTGTGTGTGTGTGTGTGTGTGGTAATCATCTCCTTCACCCCAGGGAAACCCACAGCAGCACACAAAAAAGATGACAGGGACCTAATGACGCAGCGCAGCACAAGCCTGCATCAAACCCACTTGGAGGCATGCCACAAGATGTGAACTTCTGAGTTTACTTAGAATGAACGCACTGACATTTCCCTCATTTTATCAATGTAGACAAAGGGCATCGTCATTTTCAGTTTACCTTGGTGTTGATAAGGCGGTGTTTGTTGATGGTGTGTGTTACTGGAAAAGGCTCAAACTCAATCGAAAATTGCTTCTCTGTTAGATAATAATTGATCTGGAATCCTATGGCCTGTGTGACAATGGAGAAAATGCTCTTAACCTGAAAGATTCATGATGAATGGTCCTGAATATTTTGGATTAAAAGAATAAGTGTTTATATAAGAATAGGTAATCGCTTAATTAGTTACTTTTCTACTGTTTAAAAATGTGACTATCAATCTTACATTAATTTATAGATTCGTCTTTGGGTCCTTGGTAGCTCCTCTGCAGCCCAGGTTTGAGTCCTTTTTGCAGTCCTTTTCTTCCTTAACCTTTCCAAACTAAACTCAAAAATGGCAAAATGGGTCCAAATTGTTTAAGTGTCGAAAAGAAGTTATAAATTCCTGAAGTCAGCTCTTACAGGAGACCAAAATACTAAATGAAAAAGTAAGTTTTAATTGAGCATAATTAGAACAACTTGTTTACATATTTTGGCACTTATTGCCCATGAAGGTCTCTTGTCACCCTAGTTCTAAGAGCTCGTGTCAAGCAAAATAAGCTTTCCCCATTGATAGATTTTCTTTTAGATGATACAGGATTATGTGATTACATTTATGAATATTTGACGTATGTCAAGGTGGGGTGTTTTTTGTGTCTTGTTTCAGCACCATCAGGGTGTAGAGGTGGTCAGCAGAGCCTTCAGAGTTGTCCCTCACCACCAATGCCCACTGACAAATCCACACACAAAAACCCTATGTGGTCTCAACAGCACATTTGTGTTTGTGTGTACGTTTGTCATTCTGCTTCAGCAGGAGGATGAGAGATGTGCGATTGTGAGAGGTAGCATCCGACCTTATTCAACTCTCTGAGAGCGACTTCAGCTTGATGTCTGCTGGGATCCAAAACCTGGCTGCAGCATAAATAATTCATAGAAAAGACTAGAAAGAACACATTTTTGGGGGGGAAAATGACAGAAAAGTAAGACAACGTAACTTCCAGCTACCCAGCACAGGGAAAAAACTAAGGTCTCTTGAGTTCTCACAACTGACATCAGGGCTCTTGCTTTTCTCTTTACAACATCGCCACCTGTTGTTTCGCTCGTGAAAGTGCTCGACACGTGTGTTTGCACCGAAAACCCTTCACCCTCAACATCCAGTGTGCACTCCAGCCGTCAAACTATCCATAGGCTTGACTGGGATTCTGCTTTCGATTCTCACTTGTTTGTTGTTCGTTAACAATCATTTGTTTAAATTTTCTGCATGTCTCTAGGTTTTGGAGGTCCTTGGTTGAGGGAGCTTGCAGATGAATGAGCCAGGACACCTGATGGTGCTGCCATCTTGTGGACATTATGGAAAGTGTCAAATAGAAATGCAGTAATATGGAGATTTTAAAGTTCCACTGTTCAGCTGTTAAAACCACTAACGATAAATATTAAGAGGCACATACCTGTACATGGAAAGTCTTTCAGCGATTAGCCGTGCTGTTCACTGCTCTCGCTCCTGTCGACATGCAGATTGTGCTGGCTGAGGTTGAAGGAAATTACAACAACATGTTTCTGCTGAGGACCAATCAAAAAATTATCATAATGATCAATAGGCTTGGTGTTTGTGGCGTAGTTAACTTGTGTGTTAAAGGTCGCTGAAGGGAAGGATTCATTTTTGGTTGACGAGGAAGTTGGATGTTTCCTTTCAGCAGGCGGCCGGAGCTTCTCACACAGTGAATAAGTTAGCAAACATGAACACCAGGTAAGCTTTCAAAGCGAAAAAGCAGCTGAGATACAGTACTGAGGTTGTTCTTCATCTGACGGCAGTTCTTTTGAGCGCAGCACCGTTGTCACGGTGACTTTCTCTTACCTCTGGAGTGAGAGACCTTGAGTTCAGCCTCTCTCGGTGGTCGAGATGAGGTGACCTGTAGTTACCTTCACAGTGCTCATCACTGTCTTGCTGCTCAGATGAAGTAATCTTCCTCCTGGTCTGGACCGTCATGGTCATCATCACTTTGTGTCCTGCAGTGCAAAATTTGAATTCAATAAGTTATTTAAGAGTTTGCTGAGTTTATATTGACGAACACGGACAGTTTAATAATAGCTTTCACTGACAAACTCTTCCGAGCCCCACACTTCTTCATCCTGTACACATACTGTTGAGGAGAATACAGAGTAAGAAAAAAATGGTATCATTCTCAAGAAAACCTCTCGATGTCAGTGGCGTAGTTGAATTTTGATTCTTCTTCACTGTGTTGTTTGAGACCTTTGTGCTTTTCATCTGCTCAAAATATAAATAACTAATAAATTTAACTTTTACTCATTGTTAATTTTACGTTGGATCTTGGTGATCTTTATATTAAAAACACGTCCAGAGCATTAGCTGAATATATTCATTATTACAGTAAAAGCTCAGTGCAGATTACACAGTACGATATCAAAGAGGGCAGAAACAACCTCATGTGTATTGTCATGGATACGTTAACAGACATTGGTTGATGTGTTATTCATCAATATATGTGGCGGGAAAACTGTTTGCTATCAAATAAATTAATATATTTTCAGTTGGACTCACATAGGGGTAGAGGGTGGAGAACATATCAGGAACTTTGAAAATCAATGAGTCAATTTCTTTAGAACAATGAACGTGTAATGACAACATTTTTGATAGACCTAACAAAAACTGTGCTCCACGTTTACTTCCCTGAAAACATTGTATTGGGTTGTCGAGACGTGTTCCCTAATGTCAGGTGTGGGGTTACCTCATCAGGACCACAGACCTTAGCTATCACAGGAACTTTAAAATGTGACATTATGTATGATCTACTCCTCTTCTCCATGTTGTCAGCAAGACTTTGTAGATTCTATCCCATCCACCAAAACGAGAAGGGTTCACTTGACATCGGGACCTTCTTTGTTTCGCAGTGGGCGAAACACACCTATCTTGTAAAAGACTTAAGTAAAGTTTCAGTTTTCATAAAAATAGAGTGCACACTGTGGAGAACACCTTTGTACATATTCAAACGACAGAAACAAAGGTTCTGTTGAGTCAATTGCCTGGTTTTCTCGTTGGCGTTGGGATCTCACATACGTGCTTCTTATTCTAATTCATAGCAGGGGCGATGTCGTATAGGCCGCGTCAGATCTTGTATCCCAGCCGCAGCCTGTCCCGTGTCGGGCCTCATGGCATCTCACACCCAGGTGAGATGGGAGGGGAGAGGGGCGGAAGGGATGATCAATCACGCTCAGATCCCCCAAGACCCCCAGGCATGTCTGGGTGAATACATGAGTCCTCCTGGGGGGTCCTTGTAGGCAATCATCCACCCTCCCACTGTTTTCCTCCTCTGTCCTGATTGGGAAATATTCTCCCGATGGAAGACAACAATCCTGCCACCGTAGAGGAGGCATTAGATACAGTATCATTATAAAGCAAGCTAAGGACCACTCAAAGAGGCATTATAGCAGTGTAAGATTATATTTAGAAAAACAAACGCCCAGAAAGGGACACAAAAGGTTGCATGTCCCTTGCTCTTTGTTTTTTTTAGCAGACATGAATGGCAGAACAAATGTGGTCACCTCACTCGCATCGTATGGGGCCAATATGGAACCAATAATGTCTCCCAGTGGAGAGCAGAGATAAGAGGTGGAGCGGTGAGGGTCTCCAGTAGAGCTAAACCTTCATTAACACACAGCAGGACAGCATGGGAAATAGAGGAACGTCCCCAGAAGCAAACAGACAAATGGGGAAGGATGGGAGTGAGGGTTTCGGTCTGTGAGATCGTCACCTCAGATCTTTAAAAACTCTATTTGGGCTTTCTCTGCTTTTGTGAGTGAGCCCCCCCCCCCCCCCCCCCCCCACACACACACACAAAAAAAGTACATTCAGCCATACGCTCTTCACTTGTATTGAGTTTGCTGTGTTTATCTGTCCATTAAAAGTACTTTATATTATAAAACAATGCGCAAGGTTGAGGCAAATGAGGCTTCACTGACTTTAATTTTGGGATGTGGCGACTCCAGTTGATCTATAATGTAAATGATAATGATAATTCCTGCCGTACTTTCCTCACTTTGCTTGTTGATTACTACTTCCACGTAACTGGTCTGTAAAGACAGTACCCAGCCCCCCCCCCCCCCCCCCCCCCCCCCCCCCCCTCTTTTTTCTGTTAGACCCCCCCCTCCAGGCATGGACCCCCTGATGAAGGCAATATCCATGCCATCACTCATTTAGCTGAGACGGTGACAGATTTATGACGCCTCCAGCTGAGAGGAAGATTTTTGCAGATGCAGGGGGCAGAGGGAGGGAGGAGGGGGAATGAATGGCTCCTTTAGACGCGGATAGGACGGTGGGAGGAGTTGAAAGGCTCCTCTCCGACCTAATTACTTGCAAATTACAAGATTAGAAAAATTAACTTGCCTTCCTGGTGGAATGTGAGTCTCGTTTATAGCTTCTCCCCTGGATTTACAGTGTACGAGCTGGACCCTAGTTTGCTGTGAAAAAGTAAATGGAAGAATGGAATTTTATTTGTCTGTGGCATGTCTGTCAACGTGTCCCCCCGCCCCCCCCCTTGCTTTGATGTATTGTGATTGCTTTGCATTTGCCTGTGGGATGTGTCAAATCCCGGGAAGGGCAGCGGCGTGTCTCCGGATTATCAAACCAAATACCCTCGAACTTCCAGAATACTGACCTTTTTTTTTCTTTCTTTTTCTTTCAAAGCTTCGCTGCGGCTCTGAATGAATGAAATCAATACGCGTTGACATCAAAGGTGGCAGTGGATCAACGATGGATCAACACCTCGGCTAGGTGTGAACCGCACCGTGTTTATCCGTGTAATCCTCCGTTGTAGTGTATTCAGGCCATTCTTATTCTAACAGACTCAAGTAGTGTGCAACTGGGATTTATTAAGTCACGTCATTTCCCCATGACTGGAAATAAAACGTGGCATTCAGGGCTCTTATTTAATTTTTTTTATTTAAAGTCTTCATAAATAGCGTTTATACAATTCGACATGGGGGAAAAAAAAGTGCAAACAGATATTTAACAATCGCTTCATTGTGACCTGTAGACAGTCATCCGATCAATGTGATCATCATGATATATTTTGTGTCATTTGGGTCCACGGTGTCTCCGTCTGAAGCCGTGTCCGTCGGAGCCTTCCCTCCTGGCGCACACGTGTTTGACTATCACCTGAGAGCAGTCGTCGCAGTTCACCTTGCAGCACCAGTGGAATTTGCAGTTGCAGCTGCTCACCGCCTCCGTGCGCCTCTCCTCCACCCTCAGGCCGCACTCGTGGCACAGCCGGCGGCAGCTCCTCCTCTCCCACTGGGTCAGGCCGTCTCCGTGCTGCACGCACTCGCGGCCCTCGGTGCCGTACAGGCCCAGGCTCACGTTCCTCCGGCAGTAGTCCGGCGAGTCCTCCAGGTAGATCAGCTCCGTCTTGTCGATGCTGCCGAACGCGTCCACGATGGCACCGCGGCTGTCCGCGCTGTTGCCGGCGCGCATGCGCCTCTTTTCGATGTCCAGCTTCTGGGCTCGATCGTGCTTGATCTTCAGGTAGTTGCCAATTTCTCTGAAGTCCGACAACTGCGTCCAGCACGTTTGCACGCTGCAGCTCTCAGACATACCGTGGCATCTGCAGATGCGCTTCATTGTTGCCTTCACAGCCTGTTGGGGAATTGGAGAACGAAGCCTGACTTAGCCTGCTGCCTTGACAACTGTGTCTAATGTCAGAGAAGTGATGGTGGTGAGTGTGTAACTTACCAACCGTCCGGCCTCGTTGTTGTGCAGGTTGACGGCAGCCCTGGAGTCCTGACCAGTCTCCTGCGCATCCACGTACTGTTTGGAAATCCTCTCCCCGAAATCCACGTTGTCACTGCAGCCTCCCCACAACCAGCCACGGCCACCTGCACACGCGCAAAACACATCACTGGAAATCAAATCACCAACTTTAACCCCATCACAGAAAATCCCTCAAACACAGAAATAAGTCCACGTCTTTAACAGTCTTGATATAGATAAGTAACGTGGTGTTTGCTGTAATACTCACCAGTTTTCCCGTTTTTTGAGACGTCGCAGCCACAGTTGTCGAGGTCTCCCAGACTACAGTTCCTGGTCAGAGTGTACACGACCCCCGCTGCACTGATGGCGTGGACGAAGGAAGTCTCTCTGGTGGCTGTCGATGAGGATGAGTCATCACGTTCATTTATTTATTTTTTAAATGAAGGGCAAATACATTCCAAACTTTCATATAGATCACATTCAGGAAATAACGTTTTGAATGAAAATCGTGCTGATAACTACTTTAACTACTCAAACAGTGTAAATTAAAAAAAAAATTGTACACGTTTCTAATGTGCTAATGTACTGCAAAATAACATGACAATGCAATAGTGGACCCATATTTGGCCAATTACAGTATTTTACACAGTCCATTTGTGCATACAACACTCATTTTACGCATGAATGTATTTTTTTTCCTTTCAACACTAGTCGACGTGCATACACACCACATGATATGTATTAACCTTGTCAACCTACCGCGTCTCAGACCTCTGAGCTGTGTTGCGCTGTCGGGACAGTTCCATCTGTCCCACGCAAACTGCTGCTTGCACTCCTCAATCCCACTCCGTGCGCCCACCTGCACGCTTCGTGCGTAGGTGAGAAAGGCCTGCAGGGGAGGCAGTGACCGTTATTATTATTCTTCGTATCACCTCTTGGCACATCACATTTTTAATTGCTTTCAGAATAATCGAAGTAATCAAACTCACCTTAGGCCCCGTCATAAGAAAGTTACTTGCCACCCTGAGAAGAGGATAGAGGTTAAAGGGTGAGGTCAATACATTTTAAGGTTAAACATGTATAAAAGATGCTGCCAAACGGTGCATAAATTGTGTCTTACCAAGCATGTCCCGGACATATTTTGTATAAAATAGGGAGGAGCAAAAATAATGACTTCAGCATGTCCATCTACACTGTTGGCCCCTCAAAAGTAGAGCGATGTAGTTATTTTGACCCTGCGCGCTGCAACTTTCTCTCTTATATGAATGGAGAACAAATGGGACTGTTGGGCTTTGTCCCTCTCGGTCCGAAAGCTGATTGGGTGACGGGTTCAGGAAACGCCTTTATGCGCACTTCAAAGGGTGCCATTAGGCACCGTTTATTTTCTACCCCTGTAGGACACCGGGACACTTAATACACAAATAACGTAGTCACTGACAAATCAGACGGAGTCAAACATATTATAAAAAAAATATTTATTAACATCTTCAATTATAATACATTTAAAAAATATGAGATACATATATACATCACAGAATACAAACGCAGAAAACAAATTCAAGTAATTATCCCTTATGAGCACCAACATAAACCACTGAGCATGCTGGAGGGTTTTGGTCCTCAAAATATGAAATAAAATTTTTATACATAAAGTCATCATAGATAAAGTGCATTAAAAGGCTTCAAGCAGTGTGATCGTTGAGAATGACATTGTTATATTATATAATATCATACTGCACGGTGCGTATTGAATGTCCATAATGATGTTATAGATAAAAATGTGAGTATATTGACTCAGAAGTCTCTGCAACAAATGGCGATCATTGCCGGCGCGCGCGGTGCCTTTGCTTCGTTTTATTGTGTGGTCTCCTCCCGCTCTCTTTACGCGCACAGTAATATTTGGTTACAGTCTGCGTGCATCTGTCGCACCTCACCGTGCAGCACCAGTGGAACTTGCAGTTGCAGCTGCTGACGACCTCGATGCGCTTCTCCACCACCCGGAGGCCGCATTTGTAGCACAGCCTGCCGCAGCTCTTCCTCTCCCACTGCGACATGTTCTTATTGCCCTTCAGACACTCCCGCCCCTCGGTGCCCTGGAATCCCGTGCTCTGGTTCCTCACGCAGTAGTCCGGAGAATCCTCCAGGTAAATGAGCTCCGTCCGGGCAATGCCGCGAAAAGCGTGCGTGATGGCTCCTCTAGTGTCCGCGCTGTTCCCGGCCCTCGCAGGCTTCTTGTCCATCTCCAGTTTCTTTGCCTGCTCGTGCTTCGCCTTCAGATAGTTCCCAACCTCCCTGAAGTCGGCCAGCTGCATCCAGCAGGTCTGGATGCTGCAGCTCCCGGACACCCCGTGACACTTGCAGGCTCTCCTCATGGTTCCTTTGACTGCCTGCCAAGATAGTGAGAGTAGGGATGTAATTATCAAACTTACACAACTTTCTCTTTCTTAATGGTTTTAAACTCAATGCAAATGACATGACACGTGGAGTTGTTTTTGACTCCACAATGTCACTGTCCCTCCTCTGAGATTCACCGCCTCTCACAAAACGAGACGGGCCGAACTTGAGTGACTCCAATCACAGTAAAATCATATCTTACCAGTCTGCCTGCTTCGTTGTTATGCAGGTTCACTGCCGCGCGCGAGTCATGGCCATTTTCTAGCGCGTCCACAAACTGTTTGGAGATCTTCTCTCCAAAAGCCACATTATCACTGCAGCCTCCCCAAATCCATCCTCGGCCACCTGGGGGTTGGGAATACATGATGTTACTCAGTTCATATAGAATTAAGGGTAACGTAGTGTAGTCTAATTGTAAATACTAAGCAATTTGGCACAAAATTAAAAAAATTACCTGTCTGTCCAATTCTGGAGTCGTCGCAGCCGCAGTTGTCAAAATCTCCCATACTGCAGTTCTTGGTGAGCGTGTACATCACTCCGGCAGCGCTGATGGCATGGACGAAAGACGTCTCCCTTGTGGCTGCAATAGGTGATAAAATATAGCAAACCAACATGTTACACATCTGTCATTTCAAATCTTGCACCATACATGCGTAATAGCTGCATAAATACTGTGCGTAAAAGGTGCGCAGAGCGTGCGTAAAATCATCATTGGAGATCATTAGGCTAACCATTTTGAGCGTCTCGGCTGTTTTTTTTTACTTGGTTCCAGCAACGACTCTAGCTTTACATCTGTGCCTCTTCTCTGTGGAGATGAGAGAGCTCGGTCAGCTACAGCACCGTCTCTGCCTGGGAGGATGCACTTAACGCGAGAGCCCATCAGAAAAACTGACAGATGCTGGAAATTGGAATTGAACTCTTCGCCACACCATCCTGTGGCAGCTTGTCATGCATATGTTACAGAGGTGTGGATCAAAAAAGTCTTACCACTTCGAAGGCCGTTGTGTGTGGACAACTGGAGTGTGTTCTCTGGGCAGTTCCACCTCTGCCACGCGAACTGGTGTTTGCACTCCTGCATTCCACTCTGTGCGCCAACTTGCACACTGCTGGCGTAGGTCAGAAAAGCCTTGGAGAGAAAGCAAAATACATAATTTGTTATTGCATTAATTTCATAAAATCTATATTAGAGAAGTTACTCATATATTCGATGCGTTTTTTTTCCCAAGAAGGAGTTTTACGCACACAAAAAATGACAAGAATATATTTACCTTGGGTCCAGTCATGAGAAAATTATTCACTGTCCTATAGAGAGAAAACGGAGCCACGTTAATCGCAGTTTAATATGCGATCAGCAAACAAACATTAGCATTCTTTAAAACGAATTAATCCAAAAGAACATACCAAGCTGACGCAAAATGAAAGTGACAGCACGCGGATAAAACCACAGCCGTGAGGAGATCGAATGGTCCCATGGCAGCTGTATTCCAAGCGTAGGCCTGCTCGTCCCTATCCCAGAAGTGAGTACCAAGAGTAGAGGAAGGCGACTGGAGTTGTAGCCGGACCCCACGCTGATGATATTTATATGGCCTTGCCCCTTTGATTGACAGATTTGTCCTGCAGGTAACGATTCGCTGTGAAAATGCGCCAACGACGACATCGATTGCCGCGTCCCATAGACAAATAGGAGCCATCGTCGCATAAGTGCACTTCAAAGAAATGACGCAGACAGTTAAACAGCCCCTCATTCATTCACCTGTCGTTCCCAGGCTTTAACACGCACACACGTTCCCACGAATTGAAACATGTACCCGGTGGATTATATCAGTAGGCCATGTTCATGTTTTATTGGATACAAAAAAACCACTCAATCCTACAATAATTTAATTTAAGTTTATTAAGATAGGAACTGTACAGCGTAACTGATACAGGTGCGCTGCACAGTTACGCGTACAGCGTAATATATTATATCCTATAGGAAAATTGGCCTTATTTATTTGTTATGAGGTGAGGATTTAAAATGGAGTTGGCTGCTGCACAGAGGTCACAGAAATAACATCAGCAACACTGCACAACTTGGCTTCCCCCGAAATAGCAGGGTCCCATACGCGCCCTGAATGAGGCCTCATGTGTAGTTGGAAACGTTTGGGAAATGGCACCAGTGTCCCAGGGGGGGAAAGACAGCGACTACAAAGCCATAAAGTCTTTCAGGGCCTCAAGGTATATAGTCATGTAAATATTGCCTCACACATCGGCGACATTGGCATCGTCGTGATAATAGGATAATAGATGTTTCCCTGCGAAACGACTTGGTGTGAAAACAGTCTGGAATTTACAAGAGTATAAACACATGAGAGCTTCGATGTTTTCACCAATAAAGAGTAAGTTGGTTTATTGCCATACTGTAAAATGTTGTTATACGGTGGGTTTGATTTGTAGACAAAAAACCTTAAACAAAAAAAAAAAGATTTGCTCCATAGTGATCTTTTTTTAGAAATCCAGGATTATCCATTGTGTCATGTAATTCAGGCTATTATCTCCCAATCACTGCGATCATCAACAGTCATCATGGCAGTTTCTGTCATTTCATACTAATACTGCGATTGGATGTGAGAGGAGTTACCAAGTTAGTGATTAACATTACTTTTTTTTTTATTAAATGGTTGACACTTGTCAAATCCCCATTTAGCCACTCAAAATCCCCGAAAAGCTATCCACTCAGCGCGGTGGACAATAGCATGGGCGAGGTCCGTGATGAGGTGTAGGTGAGGATAATCCCCAGTAATTAGATATCGCCCGCATTCACTCCGCAATATGACTGAAACCTAGAGCCCCCTCATCACCTGGTCGAGGAATGATACAGAGCGATTCAAAATCAATCTTCATAATTTGATTCCGAGTGCCCCTGAGTGAGGGGCTCTTTTTTTTTTAATGGAATTTAATGGGTTGACAACCTGCAAACAACAGCAGCCCCGTGCAGCTGGACGTGTTCCTACACGTCGAAACTCTCCAGCACAAATCACGTGGGCTGTTAAAGTGCATTTACTGAAATTTGTATATTTCATACATTTAAAAATAATCTACAATTCGTGTCAAGAGGACTAATCAGAACGTTTTGGCCCAGCAGTCAAATGAATAATTTGATACATAGTCCAGTTATTGTCATAATTAAAACCTTGTTAATAATAGTACTACTTATAATAATTTAAAAACGATCTGCTTCCTTCAATGTTGTTGCCACTGTTGTGCTTTAATGTGGATTCCAGCGCAGGCCCAAAAGCTGACAGGGCGGGACGGGACGGGACGGGACGGGACACGTCGGGGTCAGGGCCCCTTTGAGTTACACTATATGCTTAGAATAACACGGCGGCTCAGATGCGGGTTAATTAAATTGCTCGAGCAGACATTTCGGACACATTGAGGTGCGCTGATGCGTGATTTATGGCAGCGCGGAGTGAGAGAAGTGGAGCGGCGAGGGCGCAGGAGGTGACGCCTTTGACAGCGCGAGGGAGGGTGGCAGGACTGGTGACGCCAGCCTGGGACAGCAGAGGTGGAGGTCTGCAGAGGGCTATAAATTACCATTGTCGTTGTCTGTCGTTATTCAATTAAAATGACCTGCAATAAATAAAGGATATAGGCTACACATATAGAATTCAAATCCCAATAAATACCTAGATTAATTAAATCAAATGTTGTCTCTGGATACTAAATAAAAAATAGAATAAAGTAGAATCCAATTTTATATAGCCCAATGAGTTTATTTCAAAAAAGAAAAAAAGTTTATTTTGTAATTTATTTGTTGTTATTTCATGATGGCTTTTTATTTTGACCACAACATCTTTTGTTTAATATTGTCTTCTTATGACACCATTGTCTGGTATTGCTGTCACCAAGCCCCGCCTCCCTCGCCCTTCCAGCCAATCGCTCTCCTCTAGCCAGAGTCAGGAGTTAGCAAGCTAGCCCATGTTAGCAACAGCAACAAGAGAGAAACCCATCAGATCAGAGTATGACAATGATTGTTTTCATTAGTGATTAATCTGCATTACGTCATTGCTATATAGTTGATTGATAGGTCAATCCATGTCACATCACCTTCTGAGCCCAATACGACATCTGTTGATTGCTTTTTCCGTCGGACTATTCAAAACCCAAAGATATTCTGTTTACTAAGACTAAGAAAAACAGCAAATATTCATAAATATTTGATATCAATAAAGCCTTTGGAATGTTTTACTTGAAAATGACACAACTGATGAAGTGATGATTGAATATTTTTTGAATCCAATTCATTGAATGTCAAAACTCTAATGCCAATTAAAAGGAGAAGATGATATTATTCCTCATAATATGGAGATGAGTTTGAATAATTGAAACATTTATGGTACAGTTAAGTAGTTAGATATTAATTGGTTGGTTTAATTTAAAATGCATAGGATTATGTGTCTGCTGTTAGCCATTCGTCTGGGAGTAGATGATGATAATGATGATGATGGTGATGATTATTATTATTATGGTGTAAAACTGTGTTGCCAACCCTTATTCTAAAATCATTAATAAATATTAACCCTGTTTGTGCTTTGTGCTTTGATTTGCACAGTTGTGTATGGGACTTATTTATGTACTGTAAAGTGCCACAGCAAACAGTATGAGTTATTGAGTTAAAAATAAGCTGTAATAAATAATTGAGAGGCTACATACGTTATCTCCTTAGCATAAAACAAATGAAAAGTCTGGGGAATTAATATCAAAGCATTGCTATCAAATGTTATCTATGAGTAGCAAACTGTCGAGATGAATCCTTTCTATTTTATAATTATTCTGTGGCATTGCTTGGTCAGCATTTGCCTCATGAGTGTGAAAGTCTGAAATTTGCACGTAGACACAAAGGAGACCTCAAAATGCACAGGATTGACTGGTTCCACGTCTTCATATTTATTTCATAAAGAAAAGTAAAAAGTTGATTAAGAAAACATCCCACATGATTAGAATGATTGCCCTCCCCACCCCACCCCAACCCCCACCTCAGCCTGGATGTCCGTCTCGCTCGCTCTCTCTCTCTCTCTGTGCTACATCACTACACCACTCCCACGTTTGGCAATATTGGAGACGTGTTAGCCGTAAGCTAACGGTGCAAGACAGGCACCCAGGCCAAAGTGTTTCTGCCCGAGCCGCAAGAGAGCCCCCCTGTGTGGGGACGCATTATACCCTTACAGCACCCAGGGGGGCTCAGGTGCACCCTTTTCTGAAGACAAAAGTAAGAGGTTCAAATACTGTGATGGTCAAAACAAAGTGCTTCTTCACTGTGGCATATCAGCTTCTTCTTTTTCTTGGTGTGCTCAGAAGTCAAGGTGTGGCATCGCCTTTCCTCTCTTGCTCAATGGCTGAAAAAGAAGAGGAGACTGATTTTAGTGACTGTGCGAGGAGGAAGAGGATGCTGCTTCTTCGATTTGCTGTACATCAGCTGATGCTGCAGCAGCTGCTCTGCTTGCTGAGCACGTGGTCTGTCGGCAGCACTGAACGAGGCTTCAGCATTGTTCAGAAACACAGACACACGAGGGACACTCACTCTCTTTGGTGGGCAGAGGGTTTTTCTCTTTCGTCTCCGTCTTCTTCAGCTTGGCCTTGTCGAAACGGGCGATCTCAGTCATGTCGGGCTTGTCGGACATTTTGGCTGTGAAAGAGGAGAACGACACCTGAGCACAAAGGGGTTTGACGTTTCCTGTCAGCCATCACGTTGATCATGCAGCATAAGTTATTAAAGGCATGTAAATGTTGTAAAGGTCAAATCCAGAAGGCTCTGACTGATATTTAACATGATCTTTTCAGACGGCTGCACGGAAAGGGAGTGGCCACGGCCTGTGCAGCTCAGACATGTCCACATGGATGCCTGTGAGCGGTGGCCGCCTCCCACACGCTCTGTCTTGATATTCTCCTCCACAAAATGGTTATGCCGTTAAACATGTGCCTATTTCTACCAAGCCGTCTCTTCATTCCTTTGTCTCTCTCTGAGGCTGAGGTCTTTGTTCTCGTCCTCTGCATCCCCCCCCCCCCCCCCCCCCCCCCTCCCTCTCTCCCTCTCTCTTGCTGCATCCACCCCTGCAGCCTCCTGGATGGAGGCGATGCTCCACTGGCTCCTCTGCAGTCATAATCTTGGCCTAGCCTCAGGTTGGACTACTCTGCCTCGCACAGTCTGGCCCAGTCACGCCCCTTTGAACCACCACTGTGCGAGAGACTGCTTTGGAAATGTAACAAGCCCACCCCACTAGCCTGCAGCCAGTCATTTGCGAACCAAGCGGCCGTAAAATCATCCTCTTGAATTTAAACGGGTCCTGATAGAATCAGTTTGACGTAGAAACTAGTCATGCCGGGCTCATGGCCAGAATTATTGCGTTTTCTTTTCTAGAAAGCAGTATGCTGAATCATATCTCGATTACCCTGAGCTACAAATGGTGCCTACTGTAAATCCCTTCCGAGCTTTGACATGGACGACTACAGTCGCAATCTCAAAGTTTTGTCATTTCTGCGGCAAACCTAATCATCCAAACATCTGCTCTATTGTGTCTTTATCACTACCATCATCATCATCATCATCATCCCCAACATTCGTCTTTCAAAACATGCTGCTGTTGCTGCTGCTGCCATCAGCCTTCTCATCCTCCTCATCCAGCCACACCCCAATCCTTTGTCTGACTCCCAGTGAGACAAGAGTCCAGAGGCAGACACACAGACACAAACACAGAGAACAGACTGAAGGAGTCTTTCTTACCGGTGTTCCACAAAGCAGTGGGCTAAAGATCCACCGGCGGAGAGAGCAGGGAGGGATAAAGACACGGAGATGGAGAAGGGAGCGCGATGCGGAAGCTGAGTCAATCTGCCGGTGTGTGCACGCCTGCCTGCATCCAGGGTGTGGGTATAAGAGGAAGGGAGGGAGGGGGAGGGAGAGGGAGAGAGGTGGTAGAGAGAGAGAGAGAGTGACTGGGAGCTTGGTCAGCCTCCCTCCCTGTCATCAATATTCATGTTCTCAAGGGAGAAGAGCAGAGGGAAGCAACCGCAGACAGGAAAACAGCTGTGCTGTGTAGATCATCTGAGATTGATTGTGTTTAATAATTCAGATAATAGAGTTTTATTGTTATCATACATTTTGTTTTTGCTGAGTAAGTCCAGAGATAAACAGCTCAAGATGCTGGGAAGAACATTTGACCAGTTTCTCATCGTCATTAATAAGAACTCATGTGTACGGTGAACTATACTTCAATAATTATAATAGTCTTTACATACCGATGTGTGTGCGCGTCTGAATATGCAAAGCATTATGAGTCTTTAATAGTTTTACACATAGGAAGCACTGCATAAAAGCCTATTTATATATCATGATCTTTATTTTTACCAGGACAAGCCCGTGGCATATGGACCAGTGCCACATACCACAGTGTTTACAGCCTAAGATAGTTTGCAGTACCGGTCCTCAGCAGGGCCTTTTATGATTATATATAACTCAAGCAAAAAAAACTAAAAACAACATGATGGCAAAACTCGTTGAAGCAAGTTCTTTCTATAAGAATGTATGTGTCACTACATGCTGAAATAATATCCAAGTCATGGGTATGTATATAATTAAAGAAGGTGGCATTTTCATTCTGGCAATGTATAGCGCTGCAGAAAACCCCATCTATATTCATAATGCTTTTATTTTTTTATTTTTTTAAATATTGACAAATATAACATCATATACCAGAAATATCATTATTGCCAATATACTGTACTTCGGTAAAATTAAATTTATACATTTTTCACATATTTAAAAGTAGTGCTAAATACTGCAATGAAGGACCAGTGACCAGATACAGCATATTTAGAAGAGCCTTTGTACAAATTCACAAAACTCATAGTGATACACGAAATTTTAAAATTAAACTCATTTAATTTGTGTTTAAAGAAAAAGTACTGAATATGAACTGCTTCCAGCCTCTAATATGAGTAGTACTCTATGATAGTTAACTGTATGCCTTTGGATGTTTGTCAAAACTATGAATCTGAAAACGACACATTGAGCTTTAAGAAATGATGATGGTGCATTTCTTTTTAAATTCTGACATTTTATAAACTAAACAATACATCAGTTAATAGAGACCCCCCCCCACCCCAATTAGTCATACAATAAAATTATTTTACACACTGTCATTAATAATTTGACAACATTTAACAACAATTTAGCTGGAAATAGTGAGATGAGTTGCTATTTACATGGGGCCAGACTATACATGGGTTTAACGTTAATCCGTCACATCCTCTATTCTGCGCCTGATCAAGCGACCCCTGATTACATCAGGCTCTAATAGGGCTGCGACGTGCAGAGCCCATGGTCCTTCGCTGACATCATGAAACCCGCTGGTCTTCACTCTGTAATCTCCCCCAGAGCTACAGTTACAGCCTGGCGATGCCAGACAGACAGACGGCTCATCTCAGAATAGCACAGTGAGGATGAGTCAACATGACTTCAAACCCTGAAATGATACAGTGAGCCAAAGCTGGGGCACATTAGGTAACATTCTGGTCAGCAGCGTGCTAATGTGTGGCTTGATATTCCTGGATGACTTTGGCTTTTACTGGAGTACTTCCACGTCACGATGAGGTCATTCCTGCTTCTGAGTGCTCTGCAGGAAGGCTGCATCACCACCTGCTGGCCAAAGGCCGGAACTGCTTCATGTAGCAGGAGCCATTGTGCACGTGGGCCTCACAAACATGGATGCCTAAAAGCAGCCTCGTTAAAACTTTAACTTGACACGAGGCTCGCTAAATGCTAAACACGAAACCTATTCGTCCAGGCTAACCTATTTGACGATCACGTGGAGCTAATTATATTTCACCGTTCTCCAAATCACCCACTGGCTCAGCCTGTCAGACGTGTCTGTCTCCATTGAGTTGTTTGTTTCTCTGTGACACCGTGGGGAAGGGATGCAGGGAGATCTTTGACCTTCTCTAAATTTGAGCTGAGCCCCCCAATTAACCTTTCTGTGGGGGAATGTTAGGGATATCTGAGGCCCCGGAGACAAAGCACCCTGACAAAGGTCAGAGCCAGCAGCCAAATGACCTGTCGGCAGAAATCTGACAACCTGCTGCTCGGTGGTGGACGGCTAAAGACCAGTAAACCTTTCCTGGGATGAGGTCTCTCTGCTGTTTGACAATGTCAAGACGAACGATGGTGTCGGTGATAGGCGCACTTTGAGGCCGTGTCCGGCAAAAGCCACAGGATGGCAGCACTGTGCATTTTCAGATGTTTTTTTAAAGATTGATATTAAGATTTTTGTTGTATTCTTTCAATCTTCTCCTTGACTTCACAATATCCCATACACATAGTTAGGCTGTGTAAGTGCACAGTAACAGAGTCATGCTCAAATAAGGTGTAAACACAGGATGGCAGCACAGGACTATTTCCAATGTTCAGGTTGAGTGCTGCATTGAGGAGAGCCGTCTGTGAGGGACCACCAGGGGGCGCTCATCCCCCAGCATGACAAAAATCACAACTGCTTGTAACAGCCTGAATCCCAGTGTCACGCTCCTTCCATACTTGTGTGTCAATTGTACGGAGGGTTTGAAGCAAATCGGCACTCACATGAGCAAGTCATAGCTGGAAAAGGAGCGAGATACAGATATAGTTCTTTCAGCGAAATCAACATTCCTTGTCATCAGTATGGAAAAATAAGCGAACGGCACTCAACATGCACTGCAGCTCTGGGGTTGATTCGTTGCTATGTTTTCTTCATAGCATTATTTCAAATTCTTACCAGTAAAATGAACAGGTTAGAGAGGACTGAGGTCTCCGTGTGATCTCCGTGTTCTGCTCAGGGCAAGTGTGGAGGTCTAAATGACAGGTTTAACATTTTGGGAAATATGCTTGAGGCTATCAGGAGCATTTACCAAATATGAAGCTAATGCCAGGTGGCTAATAGCCCGAGAGGTGTCATGGAGGAGAAAAGAAAATTGTCCACAAGATTTAGGAATTGTTGTTTTCAGTATGAGCTACAGTATCACCTTGATGCCGTTGGTGTTATTGGTTTTCATATGGTTTGATTTTGAACTTGAATCGATGTGATTCAGGTTTGCGCTGTTTGACTTTGTTTGAGAATTCAAGTTGTATAGTCATAGACAGTGAAATAACGGCCTAGAAAAAATGTGTCAGTTGATCTGCTTTTTAGCTGCTGGTGGAGGGATTTTGTGACCTGTGGGCAGAGCCATGTTTTCCGTTTCCTCTCCTGTCCAGTACTTTATGCTCAGCGAAGCTGACCAGCTACCCGCTGCAGCTTCCTCCAGACACGAGAGTGGTGTCAACCTTTTTCATTTCACCCCCGGCAAGAAAGCGAATGAGGCCAAAATGTCAAACTATTCCTTCAACAATCAATTCTCCTCTTTCATCAATTTTTTCCTTCCTTCCTATTGTTTAGTTTTTTCCTTCTCATGGTTCAGGGCGTCTGCAGACCTGCAGGATACAGAGCAGGGGCCCTGCTCCGTGAGGGAAACATATGAAATGTTAACGGGCGTCGACGCCGACACAACGGCGCACACGTTCCCGCAGCTTGAGTTACTATTCATCATCCAAATTGATAGATGATGAGTTTAAGTGATGGCAGGAGAGTGTTATTCAACAAGTGGAGCGCTGGCTGAAGTGTAATTACAAACCACATTCACATAGATTAAATCCTGCCCTGCACTTTTTAATCAGTCTCAAACCAACAGAATAGAAGACATCTAACTGCAGCTCTGATATGCAGATGCCTCAGAAAATGTTTTTTTTCAATTTCTCAGTCAAAGAATAGAGTGCCGAGTTATCTCCCGGATGGATCAGATTATTCTACATCCAAAGACAAATTAGCTGTTAAACAGAATAGAGCTAGTTTTGAAGAGAGTCGCCCTTAAACCGACCGAAGTCGAACTTCTCCCCGTGTGTAAGACGGGCGAGGAAACTTGCACAATCAGTAAGAGCAGATAAGCACGCTCCCTCCCCCTGCTCAGGATCCCGAACGACTAATGATGCAGCGTTTGATTGGTGCCCCGCGTTTCCATCACCGGGCCAATGAGCTGAGAGTATCTGGGCGTGCAGGAGTTATCTCACCTAGCCAGCCGGAGGACAGTGACAGAGATGGAAAGAGGAGGAGAAAAGCAGCGGAGAGAGGGAGGAGAGACAGATGGAGACAAAGATGAGGGATGGGGATGCAAGAGAGAGAGAGAGAGAGAGAGATGGATGGAAGATTAGAGTCCTGCTATAAACACAACACGTTTGTAATGCACCTTATCAGGTATCAGAGAGTAATGGAGGTCTTTGTGTGTGTGTGTGTGTGTGTGTGTGTGTGTGTGTGTGTGTGTGTGTGTGTGTGTGTGTGTGTGTGTGTGTGTGTGTGTGTGTGTGTGTGTGTGTGTGTGTGTGTGTGTGTGTGTGTGTGTGTGTGTGTGTGTGTGTGTGTGTGTCTGTCATCACTCTGCCTGAAATATCTTTTCTTTAAGGGCGAGCTTAAGCTTTGTTTGCACAGCTCAACACACCAAAGTAAATATCCCTCGTGCATCTTCTCTCAACTACATCCCTCTCCCCCCTCCTCCTCTAGTGTTTCCTATACACTTTCTCCCTCGGCTAAATTGCAATTCATTAAGCTCACACTCAAGTGCAGACACGAACGGATTAAGCAAATGATCAGTCCTTTAAATCCACGCGTCCGCGAATTAAATGAACAAATAAAATGACTAGACAAGCAGATTTACTCATTTGTTCAAACTAAATGTAAAAGGTGCTTGGAAAAAGAGATTTCTTGCCTCGAGGAAAATAAAATTGAGTACGTTGAAGTTCTTCATCACTGACAATTACAATGACAAGTAGTTGGCGAGTGTCGTTGAAGTAACGTAGCTTTACAAACCATGTACCGGAAAGATTTTCTTTTTCCTTTATGCGAACAAAGCTACAGAGTCTCAACAGTCTTGAACATGGAGCAGTATCCATATTTCATAAAGTGAATAGAGCAAATTTTACCAGTGACGTGTGTGCAGTGTTTCCGAACCACAAGACCCACCCTCACGAGGGCTTGAAAGTTATTGCTCTTGTCTGTTGTGACACCTCCTGTGCTATAGGGACTCCCCTCTTTAACAGCCTCAATTCCAGATGTGCTGTGATTTTTTTAAACAATGTGGTACAAGTATATTTGGTTCAAAAAGGAGCGAAGAGTTAAAACATTGCAAAAATTATTCAGGGAATTCTGAAGTGAGTTATTGAGAAACAAAATACAATTCTGCTAAGCAAGAATGGCATTTAAGAAAAATAACAATAACTTAACAATAATTAAAAAAAAGACCAAATATTAAGCACCACTAAGATTGAAAGGCTCCATATTCAATGGGATGTTCTTAATTTGTTTAAGACGGGCAGCTGCTTGTTGCAGTGCAGCTAGTATGAGTCCACCTCAAATTGATTTTGGCCTTGTGAGTCCAATCAACAGTCCCAAATCTGAAAAATATCCAAAAAGGTATTTATAGAGAAGCAGCGAATCGTCTGAATTAAGAAACCCTTATCATAATATAAGCTCCATTTTCTTCTCTGTATTTGTCACATTCATTTTGTGTCTCAGCTTTAGTCCCAGCTGTTGTGAAGTGACCATTACCTTCTGTTAGGTTCTTGCTCAGTGTCTCTCCTTTTGATCTAATACAGTGAACAGAGGTTCTTCACGCCCGTTTCTCTAAGTCCAGAGTCAGATAACAGCTTCAGTGTGTCTGTGTTGAAGTGGTCTTTGATTTGTTGTGATTTGTTCACCTGGAGTGCTTTTAGAAGCATTACTAGTGGAAGATGTGCATTAAAAACCTCAGGACCAGTTGACAGGAGAGACGTTTAGGTTTCCAACAATTCGTAATTGTCCTTCTTAGTATGAATATCAGTTAGTTCTTGGTACTCCTGCAGAAATCTACACAGTGCCTCTTTGACAAGCTTGTCCCAGATGGTCATGATGTCATGAGTGCACATCCAATCCTCTGGCATCTTCGGGTATGACAAGCTCACAGCGACTTGCATAGTGAATCCAAAAGGACAGGGACATGCAAATAAACACGAGAGGGAGTTGAAATGTCACAATTCAACAGCAACTCAAGAATGACAAGCACTGGCATCTGCATCACATAGAAATAAACAAGTTAATGGAAAAGCAGAAAAGAAGAAAAAAACATCGAGAAATAAATTATCAGAGAGAGTACTGTAGGTTATGGATGAAATGGAATACCTTTTTTTTCAACCTTTAGCTAAAGGCAAGCCATAGAATATTCATAAATCTGCCATAATGCCTATTCATATTTTTTTTTAACATCAACACAAGCCAGCTGCTGAAACGAATGTCCATTTGCAGTGTCCTGCCAGGACGGTGCTCCAATCCAAAACGCCTATAAAGGCAAAAAAAGAAAAGAAAAAAGAATGCTGTGTCAGGACTTCGTCGGAGCAAAACTTTTGAAAGATGTAATTTCGTGGCGTCCTCTGACAACGTTGGCCGCGCAAGCCGATCACCTCTCAGCATTATTTCCTGTAGCAGAACACGGACGGGATAATGTTCATCATCACTGTCATCCTAAAGGGTCAATCCTCTCTCTCTCTCTCGTCTCCGAGGGGAAGTGCAAGTCAAGTCTCACACACTCTGCAGTGCAACTAGTATTGACCGGCCGTCTAACTCCATCAGTTTGCTTGTTATTTCGGAGACTGACGGCTGTGATGACGCATGCGGTAGCTCAGCCTGTGCTTTGAAGTTTGCCATTGAGCTCAAAGTTTCAGTGAGGCCAGAAAATTACAAGAAGACACATTATTGCAAAAAAAAAAAAAAAAAATGAACACAGCAAGGGCAACACTTTATCTGTGGATTCAAACATTTTGTAATGAAACTCTTGTCTTTCACTTTCTTCCAAATCAAATGGGACAGTTTGTAATATGTGCCATACCACTGGGCCTTCCTCTGTCAATAGCCAACCATAATGTTGTCCTTTGTGACCTTGTACTGTACAGTAAGAGGGGGCTATTAGTGGTGTACTGTAACATTCACATAAGTGCCGTGTGGGCCGAGTGAGTCGCACTTGCTTTTCAAAGCGAGCATCTATACACTGTATCTATCTATAGCCGTTTATAACTTCACTGTCCAAACATCTATCGGTGAGCAAGAAACTGCGACATCTCCGCGTCTCGGTCTCCGGACGGTTCATCGTGGCCTTCAGCGGACAGAAATGAGAACAAGGAAGCAGACTAATTGGAGACCCGACTTTATCATAACTATGATCTCAGTTTCAGCAAATTAAGACTCACACACACTTTTAACACAAACACACATTCACTCTGCGCGTCTGATTTGAACTCGTCCTCAGTTCAGAGGAACCGTGGATCGATAAGGTGATGAGTCTGGTTCTTGTTGTGGATGTGCTTCAGTTCTGAAAATACAAAGAGCAGACACTGTACACACACAGTTCCAGCTTTCTTACTCTTCAAAAATTTGCATTCATCTTTATCCAGGGTCACTCATGCGCGACGTCTGGGGTTCTCTGAAATTGGTGAAATTGAGCCTTGACGATCAAGTGGAAGCGTGTCTTTTCTGATGTGGCTGCATCAACAAAACAAAAAACTGGTTATGTGTTGCTGTCGCAGCTACAGACTGGGCGGATACAAGGCGACATCTGTTCAGGAATCCCTGCTCATACACCTGAAAAGGCTTCGACACTCCGTCTCCTGAAATAGAGAGATAAAAAAAAAAAGTCCCTGTCACTGCTGTAGGATTGGTAAAAATAAATAAATAAATAAAACATACACAACACCGCGGGCGTGTGTGTGTGTGCGTGCGCGCGCGCTTGTGCATCATTGTCGGCACAATATGCCTCACGTTATCTCCACACAGCCACCTGTTTATATGAAGGGAGTCAACAAACATCATATGAATTCCAATAAGGCTCGCCCTCAGAGCACGCACACTTCATCGTCATGAAGCTTGCGCCGTTTGCTGTAATCTAAATCCCGTGTGTGTGTGTGTGTGTGTGTGTGTGTGTGTGTGTGTGTGTGTGTGTGTGTGTGTGTGTGTGTGTGTGTGTGTGCGTGTGCGTGTGCGTGTGTGTGCGTGTGTGCAAGAGAGACTGGATGGCGGTGGCCAGAAAGAGAGATTAAGACTGACAGTTTTCAGTGGTCGTAGGGGCATCGTGCAGAGTGGGGTTAAGACAATGGGGTCTTCGGAATCAACCAGGGATTGATCGCAGGGTTAATTAACAAGAACCGCGGCCATCACTGAACTGACAGGTGAACCAGAGATCTGAAGCTACATGTTGTTGAGTCCTAGACTTGTGATCGTGCTTATTCCCCAGGAAAAGTCCCGTCCCCCCCTAATTTCTCATGTAGTGAGACTTTAATGTGTTATGGAGCAAAGTTTCAACCTCCCTTTACCAAACTAAAACAAGGAGGTAAACTCTCCTGCAACACTCGAAATACGGCTGAATATTCCCCTCACGTGCCGCTCCCATTTTCAGCGAGGAAAATACGACTTTTTAAACTGGGAACGTGTCGAGAATTAAAGCTGCTAATCCCGAGGATTAATACAATTGAGTTTGCTGGGGTTTTTTTGGTAATGCGGCCGTTTCCTGAGCTTCGCCCATTAGGCACCTGCTGCTGTCACACTCCGATGGCCTCGCAGGAAATTGCCTGGTTTGAGGAGGGCGAGGGCGTTGCCAGGGCATTTGAACGGCAACACAGGAAGCCCCTCGCGCACTCAACACACACTCACACTTGCACAAAGACAGGAAGTGAGAGTTCGCCGCTCTTGTCCTTTGGCTTCATGAGCCCAATTACCAGCTTCGCGTGTGTGTGTGTGTGTGTGTGTGTGTGTGTGTGTGTGTGTGTGTGTGTGTGTGTGTGTGTGTGTGTGTGTGTGTGTGTGTGTGTGTGTGTGTGTGTGTGTGTGTGTGTGTGTGTGTGTGTGTGTGTGTGTGTGTGTGTGTGTGTGTGTGTGTGTGTGTGTGTGTGCGCGTGCAAAAGCGTCAGTCGGTGTCTGCAGGCAGGTGCGTCAACAGACCCTGACAGTCAGATTTCATGCACCAGCGACTGTGCCACAAAACGAGATGCACTCTTTCTTGGAGGAGCAGAGATGATTGGCCCACGGGCTCCTCCAGGAAGCAAACATGATGATTTAGAGGAGCCGGTTGTGAGTGGGCCACTGGCCTCCGACTACCATTCCTCCTCACCCCCACCTCCTCGAAGCAACTCGAGACGAGACGACTGGGACTGAGCTGCTCGTCAGCTTAGTTCTCTGGCAGGAAAACGGAGTCGCCCAAAAAATAACGGTTGGAGTCTCAGATGAATACTTTCTGCATTCATGAGATTGCAGAATGAGACTGCAATTATGCATTTTTGCTTCGGTTTGACTAAATGGGAACGAACAAGCAACGAATTCAATTCAATTGGAACTAAACCCCACACAGCCAATTCCCAAAGTGCGTTGTGGAATTGCCACGAGTAACACTCCTACTGTTGATTTCGGATTTGTTATTGTGATAACTGTATTACTATTTATCATCCATTATACAGTGTTCAATCCACACATTCTCGGAAGCGCCGGTGTCACGATTATCCATTCAGCGCTTTCTACATTACTTGCATGAAGGAGTTTTCCTAATTTTCCGATAGAGCAACAGGCCATGAAATACATCAGAGTGACGGTGCATTTTATAGGCGGGCCCCCTATTTGAAGTACAAGGCACAGCTGGCCGCATTTCTGAATTTAATTAGATCATTATCAATTCATTCATTTTTTTCCGTAGGTTTTGGTTGAAGTTCGAATTTTAAAATAAAAGGCCCTGCAATATGTATAAGTGAGAGGAAGTGAGTCTTCCAAATTCTTCAAAGCCGAATATTTTGTGTTTCACAGAAACAAACTCAATTGCATTTCGGTTCTGATTGCTTTACATTAATTTTAGCAGAGTTTTACACAGTTATTTTCAATCACAGTCAATCAAAAAACAAAAAAGCAGCAGCTGTAAGATCCTTACCTGTAGGTGGTGACACTGACATGCCTATTTCTTTATCAGGATTCATGGTCGAGTACCAGTCGGCCCTGATCTGTCGTTTAGTGTTGGGTTTCTCCACCGTGACACTAGACAGATGTAACATAAGATACTCTGATTATAGTATATTCCCCACAGGAACTGTTTGTATTCTTTCTTTCGCTTTGTGGTAGGTGTGATGGTCGTGTGGTCCGCACTGATTCGTTGTTTCAGGGTGAGTGTATTTCTCGCACTTGTCGTATTTACATTGTTTAATTCACCATAATGGATGAACTGAGCTGTGACTGTTGGTGGGGCAGAGGGTTCGGAGTGGAGATAGCTTTGTTAACTGTATATATATATAAAAAAATGTAATAGTAAAATGGAGACGATAATGAGAATATGTTCATGTTGCATTCACTCTGATCAATCTCTACTTGTCGGAGAAATCACGAGGAAGCCCACGCTGACCAATCACAGCTACCCAAACAGAGTGTCTGTGGTCCTGACGTGTTGCTACGTTACCGAGGAGGAGCACGTGGCGTCTTAAGTGACAGCTATAAATCTGCCTTGCAGCTGCAGAGCTCCAAACGGCTGCTGCTGCTACTTTCCTTTCCTGCAGGTGTTACAGGTGTAGAGCTCGCCTGATCGGGGACCGAGAAGCTCCACCTTGAGGAAACCCTGCGGGCTTCTGAGTCGGGTTGTGTGAGCGAGTTCACTTCAGCCGAAAGTAGATGAAATGAGAAACAGCTGACCTTTGGCCTTTTCGGTCCTCCTTGTGGAAACCCCAGGCTTTATGAACATAAGGGGATGCATCTCACCCTCCTGAACCCATTCACCTTCATCCCGTTTTGATGTCTTTAAGTCTATAAATCAGGCGCCAGGCATCCGGTCGCACTGTGCAGCAGCGAGAAACGATGCATCACCCAAACACGCGCGCAGATGTATCGCTGTGGCGCCGGGGCCGGTGAAAGGCAGCAGATGAAATGCCCCGTGCCCGCAGCGGAGGGAGGTGGAGAGCAGCGTCCAAGGAACGCTCCCTTTCCCAGTCTGATACACAGGATGCCGTGTACTCGAGCGCCTTCACACTTGCACTTTGCTCATGCCTTTCGCACTTAAAGCCCATACGCTGCGTATAAATAGGCCAGTACAAGTTGTTATCTCCCCTTTTTGTTTCCTCGACGACGACTCGCTCCCATGTTGCTCTGCCGCGAGAAATTACCATTCACTTCATTATATCTATAGTGATGCCTCCGCTGACCCCATTCTCATATTCTGCAGCCCGCCTCTCCCCACTTACCCAACACCATCTCCATGTACGGCGCCCTCCGGGAGGTAGTAATTACTATGCTGATACATGAGCCTGTGGTGTTGCCATAACTAGTTAAACAGCTATTTCCACCTCTCGCTACCTAGTGAAGCAGCGTAGAAGCCTCGGATGTGCGTGGGTGCGTGGGTGGGTGGGTGGTTGGGTGCGTGCGTGTGTGTGCGCTTGAGTGTGTCTCATAATGAGGCTGAAGTAGCACAGCAGTACATACTGTTCTTGTCACAGTGAAAGGTATAACGTTGATGACAGATGCTCTCACTATGTGGTCTCGCACTGACTCACCCCCGTCTGTCTGTCTGTCTTTGTGTATGTGCGTGGGGTTTGTGTGGTTACATAAGAATCCTCACAGATTCCTGGGTTATGCGCTCTGTTCTGTTCGTCTGCGCGAGCAAAGGAGCGAGGGAGTGTTACCATGACAATGGTATTAGAAACCAACCTTACATCAAACCCTGTGTGTGTGCGTGCGTGTGTGTTTTTTGTGTGTTCCTGTGTGTGTTTTTTGTGTGTTCCTGTGTGTGTTTGTGCGAACAGTGCCGCTGCATTTGCCTCATGCAGAGCCAAACCGGAGGACTGTGGGCCTCTCGGTGCAGTGGTACAGAAGGAGGAGGAGAGGGGAGGAAGATGGATGGATGGATGGTTAGTGAGGTGGAGAGGAGATATTTACTGCTGGAGAAATATACAAGATGGAGAGGGGAAAAAGTGGGATGCAGGGGAAGCTAATTAGAGTGAGGGAGATACTGATCGTGGACCCAGATGTTTCCAAATGGTCCGTTGATAACCTCCCTTCATCTCTCCCACTCTTTCACGCCTTGGAATATTTCATTTAGCCAATTCTATGTGTGAGGAGCATATTTGCCAAGCTCCGTGTGTGTGTGTGTGCGTATGTGTGCATGCATATGACCGTTACTGTGTATACTTGCCTGTGAATGTGCACATGTATGTGACCTGACCAAGTCTGATCAGATCAGGCGTGTTTTCGCTAGCCAGTGCTCCGGGGTGTGAGTCCATGCTTGACCCGCAGCACGGGTCACCTCCCCTCAGGTCTCCTCCAACCCCTCTGCCACACTGGCCCCACTCACAGGATCGAAGTTTTAGGATGTCACCTTTCATTTGTACTAAAAGATAAACTTATTTATTTTTAATTCTAGGACCAAAGTCCTGTCTGCTTACTAATTTAAATGAGACCACAGCCTTCGCACAAGACAGACAATATTAAAGACAAATAAGATGATAAGGAAGGAACAGATAGAATAATCGGTAATGATACTGAAAACACATTGGGTAGTGGCGATGATGGGATGGAAGTTGATCTGAAACGATTAGTCGAATAAACAATCGGCAGAAAAATCATGGATTACCGTCGATTTTCTAGGGGAAACAATGACACGGTACCCAATATCCCCTGACTCTCTCATCAGAGGAGTTCCCGCTTGTCTCTGTCACATATCATCGTCAACTGAGTGGGTTTGCTGTTTTGATTTTTGGTTCAACAAAACAAGACATTTGAAGACGTCATGGTTCTGAATAGTTGTTGTTGTTGTTGTTGTTTTACATTTCATGCACCAAGAGACACAACGTGTGAGACACAACGAAGATAATCATTGGTTGGAGCCCATGTTCAGTACAGTTGAAGTCAATATTACCAAAGCCAGAAGTCAAACCTGAAGTTGTAAGACTCATTGGTAGCGCCCCACGCTGTTGCATCGACTGGCGGTCGCATAAACCTTGTGAGTGATTTGCCGCTCAGCTTCACATGAGAGTTGTCGCGCTCACTTGGGAGCCGTGGAACAGAGTCGTCAGACTCACATGAACGGAGGTGTGAATTGTTGTGAAACCACGTCGAGGGCGGAGACGTCAGAGGAACGTTGACACGGCACAAGGGAGAAGTTTGCCTTAAAGACTTTTTCCTGGCAAAAAGGCTAATTTTGTTGCCTCAACCAAACCAAAACCAAAAATCCTATGATGAATTAACAAATTCATGAATGCAGACTTAATTAGTTAGTTCTGCCTCACCTGACTTCTCGAAGTCGCCATGAAGGCAAACTTCTCGCAGTACTTTAGTCCTGTTTTTGTTTCCCACTGTAGTATTTTACCTATGGCATAACGCTCGTTTTTAAAATATGCAGTGTGGAAATGTGCTCGTGTGAGTGACTGGAGAGAAGGAAAACGAAAAAGGTTAAAGCCAGTAGTTTGTGCCACGTGTTGCTCTTGTTTGGAGTTTTGTTTGACTCCCGCATTGGATCATCCCTGATCTCATCAACCGGCGGCTGTTTGCTTCCGTTTCCTACATCTGGGAGCCAAATGTTTATTTTCGAACTCGGGTCTACTATTGGTGTTAAAACAAACATTTGCCGTCGGCCTCGCTGGAGTGCATCGTGGGTATAATTTGCCCTGCCGCTTTATGTAATGACATACCTCCCATCGCTTACCTTTCCTCTGTCTGTCATCCAGGGTTTTCAATACAGAAGTTAACGTGAAGTGGATTATATTTTACGTTGAATGGCATCAGGGTATATTAACTGTACAGAATATGATGAAATCTAATATTGCGGATGGCAGCAAAACTTTAAAATAATTTTACATGGAAAAGGAAAAAAATCCTGACAATATACATGAAGTGTTTAAATTATGTCCTATGGTTTTAATGTAATCCTGTACAGTGATCAGTATTAATCAACTAAACACAGCTGCATGATTGAAAACTAATCTAGAGGCCCAGGTCCTTTTTAACTCACCCCATGTACACGCTCCCCTGGTAACACATTAAAGACCTGGTCTGTCTCATCTCCCCTATCACCCAGCTCCACTATCTCTTCTTGTAATTCGTCACGATGTGTTTCCTGGGCTCCGAGCACCGCGCCATCCTATTCCACTGCAGCCCTCAGAGACGCAGGGACAACCTCACATCCTCGCCGTCTGATTGGCTCCTATCAGCATTCGTGTTTTGTGATTGTGCACTTTACACGTGAGGGAAAATACTAGGTTGTCAATCACAAAGGCTTTGACATAATGAGATCTGTACATCTGTCGAGTTGGAAGAATCAGAAGTGGCCCAGCTGAGAGAGTCATAGACTAGATAAAAAAGAATGGGAAAATGAGAGGGGGGGGGGGCACAAAGTGCTCATCCTGTCATTCAAGGTTTAGGGTTTATCTTCGGGAGCCAGGGCAGCTGGCGTAGCCGGCTTTGCTGTGGGGACGGCAGGTATCTGTGTGCATGCTATCCTGTAGGGGGGAGAGATATGACATTCTGTCATTATGTGCAATGCATAAAACATTCACTTCAATAAGCTCTTCTTGTTAAATTTGCCTGTTTTGTTTTCCCCCCGGACACACACACACACACACACACACACACACACACACACACACACACACACACACACACACACACACACACACACACACACACACACACACACACACACACAGATGGATGTATATTTAAATGGGAGCAATGGCTCAGAGGGAAGACAGAATAGAACGCGGATGTGTATGTTTGCCTCGGCCAGTTATCTTCCCTCAGTCAATGCGCCACATGAAGACACCCTGAGAGGCTTGAAATTACAATCATGCTCATGTGGAGTGAAAATATTTTGGATGAGCACATCCACCAGCGCCAGCTTTTCTTTTTTTTTTCTTCTTCTTCTTCTTCTGTGCTGCTCTTTTGCGCTGACATATGCTTACAAGCACACAAGCACAGTGTACGTAACTGCATACGCATGGAAATACATAGACACAGGACGCGCACGCACACAGGTCCATATGTTTGCAGCTGGCTGGATAAATCACTTTGACAGCTGAACACAGATTACGAGTCCCCGAGCTCGCTCCCTCAAACAGAACGATGGCATAAATCCCCTTGAGGGTAACAGGGTGGGAGGTGGCACTGGCACAAGGAACAGAGGTAGAGGCGGCGGCAGACGCACTTCCTTATTTTAAGAAACATCAAAGAGCCCAAAATGATCAATCTGTGACGCCTAAACGCATGAATCATTTTATTCCAATCCATACGGGAATCGTGATGATGTAGAACATCATCAGGAATTATGTGAGTCATGTAATTGCTGTTATAGACCAGCTCTCTATTAACGGCTCGTTGGAAGTGCTTTGAACAGAAGTTCAAGGTAAAAGTCATTGATTGAATTGGTCGCCCTATTACACTGGGCATGGATTAAATGGCGTGATCTCTGTTTTAGTAGCACAGGTGTCACTTGTTCATAACGTGGTCAGGACTCCTCTTCCTCTGTGTGTCTCCTCCAAACGCCCTCAACAAACTGACGTGACTGAATAACCTCCAGCCCAGCGGCACTGAAACAATCCTGAGGTGGATGTGTCACTGTGGAATCTGTAGATTACTGTGTACAATAGCCCGTTTTGTTGTGTTTGGGCCGCAACTACAGTATAATGATTGTTTTCCCTCTCGATGAATCATTCGGTCTACGAATAAACTAAACATCTGAGAACACATAGTTACACCTGCAGACGTCTTAGGGTTTCTTCTGTAAGACCGAGAAGAGCAACGGCATTTTCACATTTGAGAACCTGGAGCTTTTGCTTGCAAAAATCCACTCCATATTTTCGGGTTAGCCGCGTGTGAGTAAAGTCATGGCACACTGGCATTTCTACAGATCATTAGCATAATGTAATAATGATAATGTTCAGTTGTTTAGATTCTTTTTCTGTACTTGCAAAAGTATAAATGAAATACAGCCATTTACAAGATTTACATAAAATACACCAGACACTTGGCCCGTATGACTGTATTGAGCGTATGCATCTGATTTTAAAAGAAAGATACAAGAATAGGTCAAAATCGGATTCATGTTCTCAATTTGTTGAATTTGGATGTTTATAAAAGTTTTGATTTCAAAGCCAAATTGTCAGTTTTAAACATGCCTTTGGTCATAGAGAGCTTCCAGACCCCGTGACCTGTCAAATCTCAATCTCCCAGTTACACCGTCTGCTGCCCTCCCATTTTAAATCTTATTCCACGGACGACACTTAATGAATCTACAGATCTCACACGGACACTATCACATCAGTGTTATTAAAAGCAGGTTTTTATTTTTTCCGCGCGGTAGGCAGCACTATATTCAGACTCTGAATTTCATTAAAATCCTGAGTTTGTGGCATCCAGATTGAGCCCATGAGGACATGAGGTTGTCATTTGCATTTTACAGTGGAGCATTATCTTCTTGATGTGTTTTAATTTTGTCCTTGTTACGTTTAGTTAACAGAGCTGCATGATCATTTGCAGCAGGCTTTAAGAGGTAATTGGCTGAGACAAGAAAATCTGCTGCCCAATTGTTCTTATTTTCACAATAATGAACATCTCATCAAGGGAATAGCTGAATTTACTTAAAGCCGCCAGCATCTTAAATTCAGTTTCAGTAACAGATATCTGTCTTTGAAATAAGTCCAAGGTAGATTTGTAGCACTTACACACAGTGATAAAGCTTTCTCATCTCATCCTGTGAGACGAACACAGCTAAGGCCAAGGGACGACCAGAAGGGGTTTCGCCAGAAGACATCGCCCTCTTCACGGCGGCAATTTTCCTCTCGACGCCAGAACAGTGCTCGTAGGATAAGTGAGGACACAGGGGCAGCACTAAGAAGACGCAGTGTGGTTGTGAGTACATATGTTATAATCTGGTTCATCTTTGCCCGTTTCTATTTCTCCTGCCACCCCACACACAAATTGGCCACTTGTCCAGTTCACACCTGGTCAAAACTGGAGAGGAATTTTTACTCCTACATTAAAACAACAACAGCAAATACATCTCTCATCATCTTTCAGGCAGTGGGCACACTCTGGACCTGATATTTCTATGGTCAGCATGACACAACCGGTTAATCACCCTGTCACGAATGGTAGCCATCACGCATGTTGATAAGCGTGGGACTGGCTCCAGAAGAAGCTGTGCTGCTCTCTGAATCAGCGCGACGCTGACCTTTTTCGCGGCAGGGCGACGGGCGAAAAGGCCCTGCCAACATGTGTATCCTGACAGTCTGACTGCATGGGACCCATTTGAAACTCACTGGGAGCCACTACTGTCTAAAGTGAGCGCTCGCCAAAAGAGGTACAGGAAGACAGTCAGTGATATTTGCTTTTTGTCGGTATGCAGATCGGATGGAGTTTTTCTCCCCGAAATCTTGCGTCACGATGAGGTTGCCAGGTTTTGTACCAGGGGCCTTTTCACACATGTTGAAGTCAAAACAGGAAATGCAAAAATAGAAGAAAAAAAACTTGCTGATAGATATGGTGTCATTTATCTGCTTCAGTTTTTCCAGATCCTTGTATTATATTGGCTCACGTGAAGGAAGCGTAGCCATTGTTAATGTTGTGTGTGTGAAGTGAGGCTTGCACTTTTACTACGAGTTATTATTTCACGCAAATATTATCTAACACTCACAATCTTAACAATATATACAAGACGCAAGTTATCATCATTCATGTTGTTGGCAGAGCAAGGCGCAGGGAGGCTGGATTTATTATCCAGATTTATTAGTTTCCCACAATAAATGTGAAGAAGCTGCAGGTAAATATTTTCTTTTTTTTGCAGAAAGGGAATGTAACTGAAAGTTTATCTAGTATCTACAGCAACATAATTGGTGATTCAGATATTGTACAACAGTGCAACAGGTAAAGTAAGTAACAACTTACAAGCAGCTCTGTCTGTGTTTTTGTTCCTCCATCTTCACAACATAGCCCCTCGGGCACCAGTTTTACACACACACACACACACACACACACACACACACACACACACACACACACACACACACACACACACACACACACACACACACACACACACACACACACACACACACACACACACACACACACACACACACACACAACCCAAGCTGTGTGGGCACACCATGACATAACCTGCCTTTATTAAGACCATTCAAATCTCCCATCTGCCCTCAGATCTTCTTCCCCCTCACTTCCCAGACCTCTGCAGCAAAGCTCCTTTCCTCTTGGCCCATTGCGTTTCATCATCTCGACCATCCTTTCTGTCATAAGTGGCCATAGGCTTTTAACAAGACGCGGGAGGCCAGTGAAGCAAAAATGGTTAAACGCTCTCTGCCCCTGCATTTCCCGCACTCGAGCGCGGTGGTGATGGAGTCTCATGTCTGGAAGCCTTATTTCCCCTGTGGGCACTCATAGCATATTGTGGGTCATTTGTAGCGCTTAGATGGCTGAGCTAGTGAACAGATCTCTGCCTAAGCCCGTCACAGACTGCCTCAGTCTCTGCCGTGAGCCCACAGCCAACAGTGCGAGCGAGGTATTGCGGTGGATGATCGGTTTTCTGCCACAGTGAAGGAGCTGCGTGGCGATCAGCTGTGGAGGCATCGAGGGGACGTACTGTCCACTGTCATGAAATAGTCTGTGTCTCGTGATCTGTACATATCTTTGCTTATGGCAGTAAAGCGCTTAAAGAAAATCTTCTTTTTTTAGCTGTTGTGGCAAGAAAATACACGACAGACTGTTTGCTAAGTCCCATCCTCCTTGATTACGTCTTTTTAAGGCCCGTCAAGCTTTCTGCTCTCATGAGGCACATGTGCAGTTTACCCTGACAACTCATTCATAGTCAGCAACCATACATTTTGTCAACTGTTGTTGGTTTTATCAGTTGCAACTTGCTATCTAATTAAGCTGAGGTTTTGGCGTTTAAAGAGGCAACAGTCAACGCAAATGCGATGTATTCTGGACCGTTTTGTGCAACCGTATTCAACACGACGTAGCAAACATGGGGACTTACAAGGAGGTCGGGTCCACTTCATGTTACTATATTTAATTCATTCAAAGTTGACGAAAAAACACTTGCAGGTGATTATACATATATGAACACTGGACAATATATATTATTTTTGTGAATAAGTTCTTCTCAATTTTACACACTGTAGCGTTAATAAGTAGGCTTGTTGTGTTACTTACTGATCCAGCAGAAAGAAGACACAAACCCTTTTTTGAGGCCTCTCAAGTCCTGCAGCACTCTCCACGTAGTGGACCTTGCCCGTCCAAGGTTCAGTTATGTCTTATCTTTTTTCCATCACTCTCCTTTTTTTGTCTGCTTTTTTTCCTCCATCAACTGGATTTTTTTTTTCTCTTGTGAAGTTGAGTTGTTTTTTTGTAGTAGCTCTGTGCAGATATAGACACTTGTTTTCCCATTTTTGGTTGCGCAATGGATGACGCAGTTCCTTTGCAAAAGAAAAACAGGGTGAAAGCAGGGTTAATAGGGGACCAATATATGTGCCGATGGCGTCGTTCTTCTATCGCCATTACACTGTGCAATCAGTGTTAGCATTATAATGACACGTTTAAGCCAAAAAGTTAATAAATTAACTCCTTACACTTTTCCTCTTGTAACTTCCAGCTTCGGAGAGAAAAAAAGACTACAATCCACATACATATGGATCACTGTTACTACAGCCGCAGGGGCTGCCCAAGCATGATCCACAGACCTCCAAAACCCGAAAGCTCTGCCACGCCTAATGACAGTTGCTAAACTCTGATCGTACAATGGGTGTTTGTGGAAAAGAGTTTAGTGAACGGTCAATCTCGTGTTCCCCAGGCAATGGTGTTTGCCGTTCAAACACTGTAACTGCGGTGTTTCATCCAAATGAAGAGCTGCTGTACAAACGATATCCATAGACGCATCCAAATAGCTGCTCAAACAGTAAAATGGGCGAGATGACACCAATTATGAGCAAAACGGGAGATTAATCCACAGCATGAAAATATAATACTGATAACATTTCAAAATCTGAGAAGGTTAATGGAGCTTTATCTCCACTGTTGAAGGTGTGATATTGTGCGATAGGACTATTCGCTGTTGTCACTCGTGTGTATTTGGAGCCGAGACAAAGCCTCATCTGCTGACGTGAGCGAAAAGAGATACACACATTGAGAGGGACAGAGGCAAATCTGCTTTTATATCCATTTTCCTGATCTACAAAATAATAAACTGGAGGCATTAAAAGCGTGTCTGTATCACCATGGGCCTACCAGAGAGGCAAAGACGAACAACCCGAGTGCAGTCTCAGCCTCTGGAGCAGAGAGATGAGGAAGAGACAATAGTCAAGACAGATGAACTGCTGTCCCTTGTATATCAGAGAAAGCTTTGTGATGTGTTTATTACGTGACAAAAGTGTTAAGTGGGGGCAAGAGAGAATCGCTGCGGTGCCAGTGTTTATCTGAGGAAAGAGAAGAGCACGGGAAGACAGTTCTCACACAATATGTCAGGTAGCGTCATCCTCATTACGGCATCGAGTCTGGCTCTGGTTCATTACTGTTGGAGGGCGTTCGTTTTGCTTTCATTCTTTGGCCGTCTACATTGACTTTTGTGCAGGCATAACGCCGCATCTCTTTATGTGCGCAAGCATAGATGAACATGAGTGGGCTAGTATAGCATGCATATTTGCAAGTCTGTGCAACTGTACGCCGCAGTCCTGGCGGCGAGATTCGGAGCACAGTGCGCTTTGTGTTCGAGCGGCACCTGCTCCGTGAGGCTGTTAGCTTCAGCCTGTCCTCTGTGATTTCGGCCACGCTCATTATCCGGCCCAGAGCTGCCTCCGCACTGATTGAGCCAAAAAAACCCTAATGGAGGATAATGAGCCACACAGATTCCCCGCTGCCTAGCAGACATGGAGCAGGGACTGGGTAACCAGAGAGTCAGGGTGCCCCAATCCCAGACGATCCACCGGTACGCAGGGGAAGAATAAAACAAGAAAGAACGATGTGGAGGATGTGAATTGTGTTTCATTGTTGATCAATTGCTAATTTGTGATGTCTCTGATTTAGACCTCTTAGAAAATATCTTTTTCTAAACTGTAGTTCCTAGTTGAGTGTCTGCATTGCTCTCCCGAAAAATTGCTGCCTTGCTTAGTTGGCCATTGGATCTATGGGCACCCACACAGAACAACAGACATTTCTCATCAAACTCCACTGTCGCCGGAGGCTAAATTGGAACAAGTGATATCAAAGTCAGGCCCACCGCCTCCTCTCGCATTCTCTGTTCAGATCTAACAGCAGTCAGAGTGTTGTTGGACCTGCCGCTTTCATTTAAAATCGAGGCCTCAGATGTGACAGACTGAACTTGGCTGCTGATTAATGCAAAAACATTGCACCATGTTGTGTATAGGCAGTCCGACGTGTGAAGTGGGGTTTGGAGGGTTTCGTGCAGGGCAAGTGGAGTGCTTTTGGATGTGAGTGCGCAGGGCGAAAGGCGTGCAAACATCAAAATGTCCACAGTAGTGGAGGCTTCAAAGACCTCATCCGCAGGCTCTTGTGGGACCTGCTTCCAGAAGAAATTGGAATATCATTCACAGGTCCCCCGGATGGCGGTCTAAAAACAACCAAACAGAATAGATGGTCTAATGACAGGAGATCTTGTGGGGGAAAAACAAACCCCATGGACAACGATAATAGAGCCGTCTGAACATAACCACATATTCTTGTACTCTGGTTTAGGCTCTTTGCAGCTCACGCTGTTATTTAGGCCGTGACAGATTTTAAATTCCCATTCTGCAGCACAAAGCAGCGGGCGATTCCCCTACCAGGCAAGTCCTTCTTTGTGTGTCGCGTCAGTTTGGTGTGAATAGGAGATAATTAGAAGCTGCATCCTTTTATGCCGGGGATCACGATAGAGACCCAACAAGTGGCAGCACACACACTTCGCTGCTTTCAAACGGATCTGCCTCACCCTCACTTTTCCTACCACCGCCATAGATTAAGTAGGTATGTACGTGTGTGTGTGTGTGTGTGCGTTTGAGTGGAGAGGTTATTTGTGGCAGACTACTGTGGAGCCTTTGTTTCCCTTGTCTCTTTGCTTCTGACAGAAGGAGGAAAGAACTCCAGCACACTGTGCTTTGATCACTCTCTGGAACAGCTTCATACAGATTGAGGGAGGGGAAGCGGGGAGCGAGAGGGAGTGATGGAGAAGCGAAAGAGAGCGCGAGAGCAGAGGTGGAACAGACGCAGGGGCTGGTGATGGAGCAGAAGGAATGAGAGAATAGGGGGGGGGAACAAAAGCTTCTGCGGCTACAAACCCCGAGTTTTGTGACTCCTGGATCCGTGAATGGGGAATAAAAGGCATGCGCGAGGTAGAACCATGATGTAAAACAAAAACGATAGGAAGCTGAAAGTATGTAGGGATGCGGACCCTTCATACAAAAAGCGTAAGCGCGGTACTTTGGCTCGTCTGTCCTTTGGTAATGCGTGAGGCACTCGTGTCTCTGCAGCCTTGACGCTGCAGTGACACTGACATGGGGCCACGTGCCTCACATTGGAGCATCACGTCCGTCAAGAGCTTTTCAGCGGCGCGTCAGGCTAAAAGTAACGTTCATTGTTGGTCGAGTTCGAACTCAGGCTCTGACCACATTTAGCGGCAGAAGCTGGATGTCTCAAGCATTTGAGCTATTTCAGCCATTTTTTACTATATATACTATCCATGTAAACATTCAAAGTGACGGTGTCGGAAGATTGTTGGTGTTTGAACTCGACAGCCAAACCGATATACCTCCGCTCTTCACACATGCACGTGACGTGCATCGCCGAGGCGAACTAGACTCAAAGTCAATGTAACCCACCTGTCGAGCAGAAACAGAGCGCCCTCTCCCCTTCCCCCTGTCCGGTCCTGTCCTGTCCTGTACACAGGCACAAACGCCGCGTGTTGCAGATTGGCTTGAATATTGTGCTGCTGCTCTGGCAGAATAGCTTTCTTTGTTTCCCATAAGCCGAGAAGCGCACACACAGAGCGGTCAGCTAGCGGATGGCGAGGAGATAGTGGAGAATTTGACATATAGTGTATCGGATTACTTTCGCTGACCATAGCTTTAATCCATCACTTTTCGGCTTTTCACCATTTATTTGTTAATTTCAATGAGCTTTCTTAACTTATTTCTCCATTACTGTTCTCTAACTATTGCAACCATTTTATCCAGAACATTAGCAAACTGTTATGTCTTCTCTGCTCACTTGCAAACTGCTTTTCACCTGCTTTCAATCGCAACACACAGAGTTCTGGTGTTACAGCTGATTCAGTGAGTGATTTTTTGTTCTTCAATTAATTCATATATTTTTTTAATTATACACCTGTTTGTGAATTACAAACATAAACTCACATTTCATGTAATAATAATTCGACCTTATCATCTGATGTCGGCACTCATCAGGTAAAAATAATTAAAACTCTATACTGCATGGCTGTTTCCAAATAGCGTATTAAAAGGGGCCGCTGCAATGGCCTCCATCCTGAAACCAAATTGAACAAAGAGCCCTTGGAACATTATTCTGATTATTCTGATTCTTTTTTTTTCTTCTTTCATTTAGAGACAAACAAACCAAGCCAAAGAGCACTTAAGCTATCATGGCTGGCTTCATAGACATGTGTTTTTTTGCAAATGCCCCTCCTCCATAGGAAAAAAAATGAGTAGAAAGAGTGTGCAATATGTATTAACGAATTATGTCTGCTTTGTCAGAAACATCCTGAAAGCTATTTTCCCTTCCTTCGTTCTCGGCCATCTGTGCGAGGTTTGTTTTCACTGCAGACTCCCCTGCTTGCATTTAGCTACGGGGTTATACAAACACATGCAGCCACTGATGAAATATGGTGATAGATGTCACAACTCTTGGTCCAGACGCCTCTGCGTGCTTCTAGCTTTGACGAAAAGATAACCCTGCATGTCGCCGCATCCAACCTGAAGGTCATACACACAGGTTTAATATCGGAGTCCAGTTTTAGCTCTGTCAAAACACTTTCCACACAGTTGATGATTCACGTGTTTATTATGATTCCGCTACTATATGTGGGATAGTAGTTCTGAACGAGACGTGTGGATTTAGACACAAACACAGTGACGGCTAGTTTCAGGAACGTCTCCATTGTACAATAATATATGCACCATGTGTGGGAATGATTTTATTTGTGTATTCCCCTAATAGAAATGCATGTGGGAGGGAAGGAATACAGTCTTGCTGAAAAAGCTTTGGTGGTTTGAGCCTCACTAATTTTGGCCTTTCACTTTTTTTTTAGCCTACAATCTTTGACAACAATGAATATCCTGGGTATGTCAAAGTAAAACTGCTGTTAAAATTTTTTTTCACCCATAACTTCCCTCACAGACTGATAAACAGCGGGGGGGTCAGCTGTTGTCAGACATTGCTATTTGTGATTTGAGTACGCTGTGACTCCATGCATGCTTTCAGACACGCACTGAATTTTCCTGAACGCTGTATGTGAGAACGCAAATGCCTGCAAATGTTACTCAACACATTTTCCACAACTTGTCCTGCCTGCCCCCTGGTAGAACATTCCCTGAAAATATCAGAGTGAGCCCATGTGAGAAGACAAAAGGAAAATCTCCGGAAGATTCATGGCGAGCAAGTGGGCGCTCTACTCAGATGCCACCCTTTTTGCCTGAGCGTTCCGGAAATGTTCCTGATATTGTGAACGTGTCTGACCCGGACAATCTCCTGCTGCGTTTTGACCCAATTCATACGGAGTTTTGACAGTCTGGTCATTTACAGTAGCATCAACACGACTGGACCTATGGAAGAAAGATGCTAAACCTACCATCTATAGTGTATACCAGGCTCCACTTGTAACCAGTACTACAACCAATGCTGCTTGTTGAAGAAGGGGGAAAAACATCTTCCTCTGTATCATTGAAGAGCTACAGTATACAGCTATACTAGTCACCATGCGTCTGTGTGCACTTCTGTATACACTGTATCCACTCTCTTTACTCCACTAAAAAACAACCTCCCACACGTCTGAAATGAACTCTTAGAGGAATCATTGTTGCTTTCTCCCGGGGCTGAGGACCAAATATATCGAAATCTAACTCAGGGGCTTAGTTCCCGCCTGGGGTGGGAGCAGGGGGTCTGGGTCTTCTGTCTGGATCGCTGTGGCTGTGGGGCTGTGGGAGATTACGAGTTGTTGCAATCAGTTGGTTTTTCCGTGTTAGGAAAGTGTCGCCTGTCTCAGGCCCATGCTGGCAGATAAGAGCATAACATGCCTCTGCTCAGATTGCCTCAGCGGTTCTGTGCTGCCAGAGCGCCGGGGAGGGATACAGGAGCAGGAGACAGTTACATCTGCGGTTGTCAGTCAGGGTGTGATTGATTCGAGGGGAGATGTGGAGGTGTGCATTTGCAAAAGCACATTCCACACCTTCGTGAAACCTGCTGAGCTATGGCATCTGTCTTATTCTCATTTGCCTTGCCACATTCAACCCTGTTCCTCTGTCTTCTTCTGCATGCAGTCTGAGATAAAGGCATTTTCTAAGTGTCTCTCACAGTAATATTAAACCTACCTTCCATAGGTGCTGCTACCCCAAGGGGTCTTTTACCACTGTATACATCCCTTGCCCTTCTAAGTGCCCTTGAACCGCAGCAACAAAAGCAAACAAGATTAATAAAACACGCAGAGACATCTTCTTGTCTAATACCAAGCAAATTTCTTTTGTCATCTTAAAAGCCCGAAAAAGCAGAGGCTAAAACTACAGGCATGCAATCACTTTGCGCTGAGATGTATGGAGCCAAATTGCCAATGAATTAGCACTGGATGTCAGGGGCGAGGGAGAGACTTAACGTTTCTCTCTGATCACGCGCTATTACTGACGGATGGAAACCAGCCTACGCCAGATCAGACAATGCTCCACTCGGATCACTCCCACTGTGGCGTCAGCGGTGGCAGGAAGCGCAGAGTGATGACAACCGCTTATAAATATGACAGGCTTTTGTCCTATTTAGGATGAGCTGAAAGTGCGCAGGATAGCGGGAGTGTAAACTGTGAACTAATGATTAAGAAACAGACAGCTGATTTGAGTCTTTTCAACTTCAGCTCATCTGAGAATGTTATTTTTTCACACGTCATTGTGGGAATGGCTCAGCATTACCTTGTTTTTCTAACCTTGTTATTGTGCAGGGAGCCCAGTGGCACCACATGGGGAGGATTTATTTCACTAATATTGATTACACTAATTACAGCTCACTGATTGCGTGCTAAGAACAGCGAATGGCCATGCATCTTTTATAGTCAAAACAGTGGAACTGAAATTATGTTCAATAAAATACAATCTGTTATCAAATTAGACACACCAATCGTCACTAAATGTCTCTCTCCTGATCCCGCTACAGTCATACGTTGCATGCCATTTAATAACTCTTAGGAGCAACAACATGTTTTAACTTGATTTAAGCTGGGTTGCGTGACTTTTACCTATGAACACACGTCGGCAACAAGTATTTTGTAGTATAATTAAATCTGGTGTCCGTGGTGACATTCCCCGCACTGAAGAGGAGCTGAAGAGTGGAGCAACTGTAGCAAAGGAGACAGAGTTGGCTCCAGCAACTATGGCAGAAACAATGGTGCAAAAACCAAGAATGCATTCAAGAGAAGTTTAAAAAAAGAAAGAAGTGAAACTGCATCAGGGGAAGGATTCCAGTCCAAAACAGGAAGCGATCAATGGCGAGGAGGAACACGGATTCCCTACTGGTGTGGCCTTTCCTGACAGAGGACAATGTGCCGATGGCAAAAAAAAACGTCTGTCACCTTACTGCTCTTGGGCAGATTGACGTTTGTAAAATATTTGGATTAGGCTATGTAACCAATACATTTACTCCACCTAACTAATGAATTACTGTCATGGAACTGTGGACATTCGTGTGTATTCCGTGTTTGCGTAATTATTGTCACTGCTTGGGGACGGAGACTAAATCTCTGCCGGTTTAAAGTCAGAACCTGTAATAACACGTCCTAATGGATGTCGACTAATTACCCAGTTTGTCTCCACGGAACTATATCACCCATCATGAGAGTCTAAAGGCTGCATTCATTTATTATTTAACGGCACTGTAGAGAGCCAATACAGAATGTCAATGACTATAATTGATCCAGCATCATGGACATAAGTGTCTGCTTAGGCAGTGATTTAATCAGCGAAAGGACACTTAAATGACAAAATTAGAGCAAGGATCAATATCGTGGAGACAGTGATTTGCTGCAGCTCATGTTATCCAGATTCACATCCATATGATGAAGTGAACTAAAACAAGGTCAAGCCTTATCTTTAATGACCAATCCAGAGTGCACTCTGAGCTGGACAGGATGGACTTCAAACGTGTGGTGTTGAGAGGGTCACTGTCGGTGGCAGTTTCCAGTTCAAGCAAAGATTTTCCATTTGCTCTTCTTCACTTTTATGGCCAAAAAGCCTCATATCCCTGGGAAAGGCGTGTGGCACACAGGAGGGGATGTATTTTACAGTCTATTGAAGCAGCAGCCACTTTTTGATTGAAAGGAGAACATGGTTCTTTGTATAATGACATGGTTGACCAAAAATAAGTACATAAAAATGACTGAGTGATAATGCAAAATCCCAAACTTTATCTGCAGAAAAGTCCACCAATAGAAACAGATAAATCACATTGAACTTTGTGCGACAAACAGTTTGAATATTGGCATTTGTGACAATTAATTAATTCTATTAAAGTCTATTAGTGCATTGACAAGACATTCGTCAACAGCAATGCATTTATCATTTTTGCCGTCATATGCCAAACATTTACTGTTCAATCCAAGAGTTTTCAAATATTGGCAGATTGATCAATAATGACAATAATCATGAGTTGCAGCCCTATTTGGCATTGGCTGATCACCTAAAAAGCTGCTTTTACAATTGGTGTATCAGCCCACTGCCGATATTCAAATTATAGAAGGGGATGGGATTTGATTTTCTGTTGGTTTACAAAAAAAAAACGGCTATTTAAACGTTGCCTAAATAAAGTGTGAGTTATCTTATTTGGCTCTGTGTTCAGTCCTACAGCCTGGTTGGGTTTGCCTGCAGCCGTGAACTGCAGATAAGCTGTTTTCAAAGTAAAAGCTCAATTACATGCTTTCATTATTAATTATCATGTAAAAACTGTTTATTTGAATGTGTACGATGATTATGATGATTCTTATTCCACAGTTAGTAATTGGCTGGGGGTGAATGTGTTTGAACAGTTGTAATTACCAACCAGGTGGACACACAGTAGTTCCTCTCCCGGAGCAGTTACCCAACTGATTGAGATATCAAAAGCGATCTAGTTGAGCTTAAAACTCTCGGATGAATGTTATGCACAGACCCCGGGGGGGAGGGGGTAGGGGGGGGGGGGGGGAGGCAGAGGTGCACAAATTTTAAGACTCACAGTCGAGTGAACGATTCCCCGTCTCCTAAAATCTTGGGGAAATGAGCACAGTGCTTTAAAATGCAAATTTAGGTCTATTAATATGAAAATATCCTGTCTTTTTCCACCACAAAAGGATTATATGAAGGAGATTTGCCAATTACTTGTTCACACCTTGGAGGAGATGAGGACCAGAGAGAGAGAGAGAGAGAGAGAGAGGGATGGAGAGAGAGTGACGAAGGGAGAGCGAGAGGAACAGAGAGAGAGAGAGAGAGAGAGAGAGAGACGAAGAAGAAGAAGATGAGAGCAGCACTGACAAAATGAGACAACAACAGTGCTGGTAGACTGAGGGTAGATTAAGCAGGAGGTAGACTGTTTCATTGGCGCCGCCACCACCAGCAACAAATCCCCAAATAATAACTGCACCCAATTTCATCAGAGTGTTGCAAAATAAAGAAATAAAAGGAGTGCGGCTTAGGCATCAAAGCGTGAAAAATCCCTCTGTGGTTGAGAGCTGGATGCCAGTGGTTTCCCTCCTGGTATTATGGCAGATCTTATCAGTGAGGGGGGGGCATTTTGTTGGCAGGATTACCCGGGCTTTGTGAAAGGGGATATTCATTAACTCCCGTTGACATCTCGCAGAGCGATCATAATCCCCCTGAGGAGCAGAGGACGGAGCATGTGAACCGGAACAGAGACTTTCTGCCGCTCAGTGGCGCCGAGATGTAGCCGTCCTTGTACTTTGCTGAGAAATGCCAAAGGTTTATTTGCGGAAGAGTGCTCTGCCCAGCAAATACAAAGGGCACTTAAGCGGTAAATAAAATTAGACTGGGAGCACAAACCCGGAAAAAAAGAACCCTGCCTGTGGCATCTCAATGGCACCAGGTAGGTTTGTGAAGGGACTTTTGAAGCTTGGATGTATTGTTTACTGCTTGGCATCATGACAAAAAGGTTTCTGAGGCCGCTGAGGTCGAACTATGGTCAAATGAGAAACCTGCAACCTGCGTGAGTGACTGGCTGTCAAGCGAAGAGGCCTTCAAAGACCTCGGTACGCCTCAGTGCTTGTTGAGTCATCGGACAGTGCCTCCAACACCAAACCTTTCCAACATTGAAATCGAGGGGATTTCTCTAACTTTTGTTATTATTAGTATTATTTGCATGAAGTGAGAGGTGTGCGCAGTTGTCCCAACACTTCTGAACACGTCTGTGTACGGATTCTGCCCCTATCGAGAACTCTAGGGGCTCTATGAACTTTTGAAGGACTTTTGTTTTGTCGGTTGTGGACTTTCCCTGATTGGACTTTCTGTTTTTCGGTATTCTTTATTTTGGTCGTGTCACATCTCTGCTTTGGTTCGGTTACGATTTTTTCATCCCTCATGTTGTCGTATTTTCCTCTTTTATTATTTTGACACTCGCACCTTGTCTCGGTGTTTGTCACACCTGTGTCCAGTTGTCTCTCCGCCCTCAAGTATTCCGTTTCGGTGTTTCCCTCTTGCAACTGCCAGTTCGTCACGGTTTCCACGTTCCAGCATTATTTTGTACGTTTTCTGGTCTCGTGTGGCGAACCAGCTGAAATCAAAGACTGTGTTGTTGATCGTGAATCTGCTTCATCGTCGGCATTCGGAACCTCGCCGGTTTTCCTTTGGGACCAGCGACACATTTTGTTTGTAGGCATTCTCGGTGGTGCCATACGACCTGGTTCCTTTTGAGCAAACTGTGACCTTGAACCTCAAAGGTCATATTATATTAACTTGACAGAGAATTCACCTTTTTTTATAATTATTGCTTCGGCACCCTCACAAACACAGCCACAATGCAACTGTGGTCAATATTTGGTAGTCACAGCTTACAGAAATGACATTGCTCTTTAGCTAATGTATGGGAATGCAGTTTGAAAGAATGCCATGAGTTGGATAAAAGGCTGATATCAGGTTAGAGGTCCAGCACATGTTAATATTGTGCAGGGCCTGCAAGTGGTGGGAATTATCTAACTTCTCCCAGTAAAGGAGTGCATCTGCCACGAGTCAGAAGAACCGGCCGGGGTCACTGATTAAGTTGCCTCTAACTCGTCCAGCCTTAATTATAGTATAGTATGTTGTATAATGCTCTATTGTGTTGTGTTACTCATACGCACACATTCCTCTTCCCTCATCCGGTGACTAGATGACTGCTGCTGTATAATTTATAATGAGGTGTGAGGTTCTGACATTTAGAGCCAGTCTCCCTGCCGGCACATGGGGAATGGTTCCGGTGCTGTGTTTGATATAAGCTGTTATTTGCATTTGGCAAAAAGGAGTGAAGCTATACGGTCTGCCTCAGTAATGATTGTGTGCTGCAATTAGAGCAAAAATATTTCAAGGATATTTTAAATGTGTCTAGAGGTTACTGGAAAAGGAGAAAAGCACTTATGTGGGGAGTCATAGCGATGTCCACCTCACCCCCAACCCCTCGTCTCTCAGCGGGGTTTTCATGCAGTGTCCACAATACCTTGATGAAATATGTATCAGCTGTCTCAACTCCCCCGTGTTTCTCTGTCCTCCCCCTTCCACCCATGGCCGAGCAGAAAACTAGACAGACAGCCGTGCATTGCTGAAGCGCCAAGGATCTCTTACCTCACAAGTTATTTATAAATGGCAGCAACTGAATGGCCGTACAGAATAAAAAAACACATTTCATGACAATTGATAAATGAGAACATTTGTAGACTATGATAAGGTTGACAGCTCCGGTTGGAGTCATTAAGACAAGGTCTTGATGCTTGACATTTGTGCTTCATTCATGTGGTATGAGAATTGTGGTAAATATGAGTTGCTGACTTGGGAATTGCCGACACTCGCATGCCAGCAGATCCATCTCCATGACGACTAAGAAAACTCTATCCGGTGATAAAGGACTGTATGTAATATGGTTGAAAGTCCCGCGACAAGTAAATGGACTTTGAGTTGATAGTTTTTTGTCCAAATGTAATTTTAAATTGAATTTGTTGCAGCGACACACACTCACCATGCTCCTGCAAGTGATGGGCTGCGTTTTACATTTACTGTTCTGCAGTAGTTACCAAGCATGAAAAATCAAAACATCATTATTTTTTACAGACGATGGGTGACCGATATATTCTTGGGATGGTTGATGACATTGTTTCGTAGAACAAGAACTAGTACTAATAACTAGCATAACCTAATAAAAGAACATAACTTATCACCTGATATGAATTTTTCTTACAGTTATCTGTAGCCTACAGTTAAATATGTCTTGGCCAGTTTGTACAGATCCTAACAAGTGTATTACCATGGAGACGGGCGGCAGCTCTGTGTAATGAGCAAGGCAGGTTAATTGCAGTAAGTCAGGGGTCAGCAAAGAGATTTAAATTGCAAAGTATGTGAACAGGGGCAAGAAAGCTTTCCGAAGACTCTTGGCTATACTCACACTACCTGACAGTTTAATGCACTTGTGTGCCCTTGCACAGCTTTCAACCGAACCACTGCTCACAACATTGTTGTGTTATCTATGTCCATTTTATTATTAGCCATTAGGCGGGGAACTCCAATCCAACCCTGCACCTTTTACGATAAACAAAAGCCTGTCAATCATCTTTAAGAGTATTCATGTATGAGATGTGAAGTCACACTGGTGTCTCTCCTCACACAAATCTCTTTAAGCGATTCACCGTTCAGCTCCCGCCTCAGTGATTAGGCCCATTAAAGCTCTTTTAATGGGACAATCTCATTGAAGTGATTGATATTTGGGGAAAAGAGAGTACAGCTCCTTTGGGGCCGGGCTAGACTAGTTTGCGGAAAACCTCGCAGTAAAAAACGTCTCAGTTAGATTCGGACAGAGAAAGAGGAGAAAGTGAAGCGCCATTAGCCGAGCCAATTATGTCAATACGTTGGACAGCAATTAAGACATTTGCTACAGTAATTACCTGGTGTGACGATGATCACAGTATGGGTATGGGTATCGCATTTTGTTCATATACTTTGTTAATTATTTTTAAAACCTCACATTTCATGCGAAGGAAATATATTCTGATTCGGTTGCTGAAAAAATATAAAGCTGGATCATATATATGGATTAAATGTAAATAGGATTTTCCCAGTCCGCATTAGCTTGGGAGGAGCAGGTAGCATCAGTAGATCGGTATGTTTGAATAGTGAAAAGAGCTCCAGGCTATAGACTCGGTCTGCCTTTCTCTAATTCTCATGCCCACAGGTAGGTAAAGCCTCTGGCCTCCCCATTGGAGTGATCCAAAGGTACTGTGTGTGTGTGTGCGTGCGTGCGTGCGTGCGTGCGTGCGTGCGTGCTTACCATAATCAAAGCTATCCCTCATTGTTTGGCTGTATGCACACCGCTCAGCTACCTGCAGCCATTTGTTTTTTGTAAAGGGCTTCACCACCGTCATCTATCAACGAACAATCTCAGCAGATAAGCTGTTGGCACACAAACAATTTATATACCACCGACTAAGATAGATCAGAGCACATTTGTTCTAAACTACTGTTGCGCCACAGTTCTGCCACCACTCAACTGCAAACAAAAGTTCAACAAAGTTGAGGGACACGCGATTATTGCTTGGTGATATTTAATCTAGTATCCATTCGAAGTTGACAATTTATTATTGACGAGTAATAGTGAGGTTTGTGAATTAATGTTTTACAATAACATATGAGTGTGCACACAGTGATTCTGCAGCAGAAATTCAAATTTGAACTAATGACCGATCATCAGATCACCAACGTTATCACAATGAATCCTGAAGGGAGACAAAATTGTGTGTAAAAAATCTAAAGACAGTTCAGTAGATATTTCATTGTAGACCATAGAGGAGTGACAAATCGTTCACACCAGGCGCATATCACTATGCACGTTGAGCCCTGAGAGCTCAACGCACTGCAACGGAAGAAAATACATGCAAATAGACACAAGCGCTTTACGAAAAGCATCATCAGTTTCAAGTTGTGTTGGGTGTAGTTGCGGCGTGATTGTCTCTTTTGGTTGTGTTGTGTTTGTTGCACGTTTTACATCTGGTTGTCTGTATTAGCAGTGCATGTGTCGTCAAATTGACGACGCTCATCTAGTTGCATGTATTAAGTCCAAGTGCTTTTAGCTGTCAGGGCCAACGTACTTATCGCTCCTTGAATTCTCAACGCCGGTGAGAGATCAAATGAACTGGTGAACGCGCTGAGCGTTTCATGTACAAGTACCAAGCTATCTTCACAAAGGGTGAGGTCACAAACATGAGGTGATACCAGATGTGGCTGTTGATGCGGCATTTCCTTATGTACTAACAGCAGTTCAGTACAAGGAAAAGGAGGAAGGAAGTGTTTATATCCCTGCTGTTTTTCTGTTTTCAAGTGGACGGCTTCTTTGTGAAAATAACCTCAAAACTCTAATTGTGGCTGGAAACCCTTGCACATGTAGACAGTGTTTTCAGATTTTACCGCCATTAGTGTGGACACAGTTTTTAGCATCTTCCCCGGAGAAAGGGGGTGTCTCGTCCAACTTGATTATGTCGATTGAGGAGGAGAGTAAAGAAAGCCCCTCTGACGATTCCTCATATTCATTTCATGGCACAATTTCTTCAGTAAATAATCTCTGCTCCGGCATTCACCACCGCAAAACCCTGTCCACGGTGCCTCGTGCCTCTGTTCTGATCCGAGGATCTCATAATATCTCATCTCTGACCTCTCCAGCTAAAGACTAAAAGCTCCCTGAAGATTTGATATCAGTCGGTCTATGGCTTGTTTTTACTTCTGCACATTTCCCATATCTGTCTTCATCTCCTGTCTTTTCCTTACCTCCCGTCTAGATTTTGTTGTATCGATTTATTCCTCCTTGTTCCTCCAGCCCTCACACTCTTGTGCCTTTGCTCTCTGGAGCTCAGTGAGCCTTCTCATGTCTTGCCCTTGATCTGTTACATAAGGTGTTGTTCACCTCCCTTTGCGCTCATTGTTTTCTATCGCCATGGCTATGACTACTGACATCACGGCAACAAGTTCTACATCTCCTAACAGTATAATTAATCTCCCAGATTGATCCACTGCTCACAACTCATGCAATTTACTGTATACTGATTGCAGACGTATCACTGGATATTTTATCTTCATTGCTTCACTATCCATGCTGTCAGCTGTGCTGCTCTTTCTGCATAATTTTTACATTTCATACTGCCATGAGCACTGGCTTTAAGAGGCTGCACTTGCATAAGTGCTTTGATGTCAACTATTTGGTTGGATCCCTGCCTAAAAAACTTTGTGTACTCTCCTCTTCCTCCAACATCAATGCCCGTCACAGAGGAGCGTGTAGTGTGAGGTTTAGGGTTTTGCTCTGAGCTAATCTCTATTGCTGTTCAAAATCTGAAGGCCCACTGACTCCCGTCGGCTGACTCTCGCTCCACCGTCTTCCAGCAGCCTGTTGCCATGGTTACCTCAGCTCAGTGGCAGGCCAATGCAGCAGCAGCAGCAGCCTAATGTGGGATACAACCCTCCTTCACTAAACACTAGTGCTTTTGTTTCCTTGTCATAAACCACCTCCCCGTTGCCTTCTGCTCGCTCCTCTGACTGTCAGCAGGCTTTGTGGGGCCGGCTCGGGGAATCGCAGGTGGATAGCGCAGCGAAAATGACATGTTTGCATCCACTTGCAATTTTGCGAAAGAGGCACACAGGCGGCGAGAGAGAAGAGACCATCAATTCAGCTCCGCTTGACTTCATCAAACACATGCCCTCGGCCAAGTAAGCATTCGAACGTCTGTGTTTGGGAGCGGTCTGTATAGATATGCCTCAAATTTATGCCAGCAGGAAGAAGTTAATGACCTGGTGCTTGTGTCCTTGGAGGGACGAATGGAGAAACCGAGGGGGGAAAGGGAGGAAGGTGCAGGAGACGGGGGAGATTTTACAGGAGATGCACAGCAAAGGGGGGGAATCAGAATTGTTGAATAAAAACAAAGGAAGGCACTTGTTTATGCAACAGTTGATTTTATAGACTCAATGGGATACTTGGCAGACATCAAATCCTTATAAGTGTTAGAATTTATGTGAATCTCTGGGTATTCTGAAGCGTCTACCCAAGGCTTTTTAGTCTGTCACTGTACATTTCTTAGAAGCACTTCAGGGACACAAAAGTGTACTGAAACAATCTGTGGATAGCAAAAAAACAGCATATGAAACAAATACACCAAAATAAATTCTATTCTACTCTCTATTTTGCCATATTTGGACAATGAGGCCATGAGTTATTTAAAGTTACTGGGATTAATTGAGGGGCAAAAAAAAAGAAAAAAGCAACTCTTGCAGAGGGGGAAAAAAAAATCTGAATGTCTCCCTCTCGCTGCAGGCTCAATGTCATCGCTAACAGTTCCATGTAATATTAACATGTCAGAGCAGAGGAGCAGAGCCTACCACGCTGCCTGTAATAGTCCCTGATGGTTAGGTGGAGGAGGAGGGGCACTGAGAATATCCCTCTTTCTCACCCAGTGGCCTAAATTCACAGCCAGGTGATCCTCGGGCCTGACAGTATCTCCCCCAGGGCTGTGTCTGATTCGTTTTGTGTCACAACCGCACCAGGTACAATATTTCTGTCCGCCTCGAGCTCCACGGTGACTTATCATTGCCATGGCAATGCAACAAATACATCTCTTCTCACCATCGATGTAATTTGAGTTCAAATGGATTCAGTATTTTTCTGCAGGTCTGATTTAACAAACTGGGGAAAGATAATGTTTCCACATCTTGTTTTGAGTATTTCCACTTTGTTGCACATTGTAGACAATATTTTTCATTTGATTTGGCGACTGTTGCTGGGCGAGAGAAAATACAATTTATCCAGCCACCGCCACATCATATCCACCCACTGTCTATATTGTGGTTTCAAATGAATTCTTCTTTGCATTAGACAAGCTTTTCTCTATTTCTATGCTACAAAACGCATAAAAGGAACCCTGATGAGCGGGGAGCACATTTTCGCCATAACCCTTTTATGAAAGGTATGATGAATAAAGGCTGAGGGAAACCTTTTAGCTGTGTGAGTAACACAAACTATTGTCTATAGAGCGATCTCTGATGAACCTTGAAAACAAAACCTTACAGATTAACTACGGGGAAATTATCTTGGCTCAGTGAATCCAAAAAGACAACTCTCAGGCTCCAACCACATTACTATGCGATAGTTTTAAAATGCATTGCTGCTATGTTCATGCTATGCCGTCCACACTACTCCAGAGTTTTCGGGCAACGTATGAGGTTTGGAATCGTTGTTGGCCCCGTTTTAGTTTGAAAACTGAGACTTGGGGGCATTGAAGCATGGACGGGCAAAAAACGTTTGGAAACGATGACGCAGTCACACGCATTTGCTTCCTGATTGGTTCTTATCAGTCTCTACTACACGATTACCAAAATCCTACTTTCAGAACACGTTCCACCCTCGTGGTCAGTCCCTGATTTATTTTTCACCATTGCTGCTCCTCGTTGGTAACATTTTCTGTAACAAGCAACCAACTGCAATGTAGGGACGCCTGCTTCCTGTTTACACCGACGCAGATCGTTGGATGTAGTCTGGAAACCGGAGCGAGGTGTCCCTGAACTCCTCTCAGCGTTTGAACAACATCACACGAAGAAGAGAGCATGTTGAACAGGCAGATCAGAGCTTAAACAATCCTGTCGTAATCTCAGCTTTTCAGTTCCACCAGGTGCGAGCGGACCTCTGGTTAATTTCCTACTGAATTACACCGCGTGCTACCAATTTTTAAAGCATAATGACGTTATCTCCCTCGGCTCTGTGCTGTTGATACATGAAGGCAAACTCGCATCACTCAAGTGTAATACCGCTCAACAGTGAGTGTTGGAAAAAAAAAAAGTCCACTGGATGAGTTTTGTATGCACCCGAGGAAAAAGAGAGGTTGCCCAGTTTTGGAAATGTCAAGGAACATACAAACCAAATTAAAAACACTTTCCACTTCAACCTGCTCAGTCAAGTAAGACTTTCTATTTGCTCTTGGACTTGTTGTTTTTTTTTTTTCCTTCATTAAAGGTTTGTATCATTTTCTCCATTAAACAATAACTGCAACAAAAGCCCCTCAGAGGTATTGGAGTGCAGACGCAGTATTGAAATCAATACATCATAAACTACTCGTAAACTAGTGCTGAGGTACGAGGAGACATGACCCTGGTGGTTGCTCAATCTGCAACGAGCTGAATTGATATCAAAACTTGCTGGTTAAACTCCAGGTGAAAGAAATCCTCATTCGAAACAATTTGATGTTTTAATGGAGCATACACCTCACACAACAGCTGGTTGTTTTGTGCTCTAATATAAAAAAAAAAAATCAAACCAACACTTTAATGAACACCGCTTCCCATAAGCCCTAGGCCATCGCCTGAAGATGAAGAAAATTATAGATAGAGGTGTTAGCGGATTCGCATAAAGAGGCGCATAACAGTGGAAAACAGGTAAAAATAAGCACCTCTATATTCTCCTTTATCAACACGTTAATGTGTTTGCTTCATCCACCAAAAACAAAGTGTAAAAACAAAACATAATGTGGTCTTTAGTTGGGTTCTATCTTTGTTTTTTTGTCACCGGGAGGCTGCCAGACATTCATCTTTAACGGCTACATTTTGTTTGCATTAAGCCTTCCTCTGTGCAATAAAGTGTTCAGTACATCTCCACTGGCAGAGCAACTCCAGTAAATGTTGAGTTTACCCTTCATACATTATTATGAAAGTCGCCATTCTTTTTTTGTACGTGTACAAAAATGAATCATTGTTTGAAGCTGCTCAAGATGACAAGGTGAAATGTGCCGCACTACTGTTTCTGTCACCTCTCGGGAAGTTCTTACTCTTTCCAATCGTTGTTTGGGTTTTACTACCTGCAACTTCTCTTTTTTAATTCACTGTCACTTCTGTCATCGCTGTTGTTTCCAAAATACAGCAGGCAGATGATTTCAGTTAAAAACCCTGCAACTACAAAACCCTCTGTGTGCTACCTGCCCAGCACAAAATGAAAGAAAGTCACAGTTAGTCACAGTTAGCAACCAAGTGGTACAACAGAGCATAGCACCGAGCGGACGTAGGTGGAGACCAAAACGGAGCTAAATGTGATATGTCATCATTTTGTTTCGAGCTGTGTTCATAAATGTCAACTAATCTCACTGAAGTGCTGGACAGCATGCATTGATTTACAGCAGCTAGTAAAACAGTACTGTAAGCCTGGGTTGAATTTGTTTTCCTTTTTTTGTAGTACTCACTAACTTACGTGTGAAATAAATAATTAAATGGTGAACTTCAGCACTACAGGAGTGGAAAGCTGTGAACATTAGTGCATGTCTTAACAGGAACCCTGATCAAGCCTATTTCTTGCACTCAGTCATGCATTAGTGGAAACAAAAGGGAAGCATTACTTAATCTTGAGGTGGGGTTATTCTATACTGCCTGTCTTGTTCGATATTATATGGGGAATATTGTGAAAATGCAGATTTGGTGTCTTGGGAAATTGTTCTTCCCAAAGGCTAAAGCACTCTAAATGAATGGCATGAGTAAATATCCAATTAATTAATTGATTAGCAAGATTGCTTGACTTTTTTTTTTTTACAGGGTCGTCTGTGGAGACAGCTGTATCTTAGATAATAATCGGATGAGAGCAGTTTCTTCCAGAGCTGTGAAAAGATAAATCACAGTGGTTGGATACACGAGGGCCTTTGGAGTCTCTATCTCTACCTATTTCTCCTCCGCTCTGCTTCTCTGTCTTTTGGCCTACATTCAGAAGCATAGAGGGCGCAATGACAAGAGCTTTATTAATCGCATCAATCATCGGTAACACCATGGCGACCAGAGGGAGCTTTAATCGCTTCTCACCAAGCTGACTATTTCATTCCTGAGAGGCTCATTGCAGTCTGCATTAACTTGATGTGTGTGAGCGTGTGTGTGTGTGTGTGTGTGTGTGTGTGTGTGTGTGTGTGTGTGTGTGTGTGTGTGTGTGTGTGTGTGTGTGTGTGTGTGTGTGTGTGTGTGTGTGTGTGTGTGTGTGTGTGTGTGTGTGTGTGTGTGTGTGCGTGTGTGTGAGGAATTCTGATTGTCTGTCTGTCTCTCTGTGTACTGAGGACATGTGGGAAAGAAGTTGTTTCCTTGAACTTGCTTATTACTGTTGCCTTAAAAACTTTGTGGTTTTCTTTTGAGAAAAAAGTAAAAATCCATCATATCATCTATACAAGATAACGTCCTTGGTATATGGATTATTTTGAAATAGTAAAAATGTTATTTTTCTGAATTTGATGGTAGTGGTCTTACATGATTTTTGCAGTTTCATCTTAACCTTATGGTTTCAGCTCATGCGGAGCGGGTACTGTGGATCACCTTAATATTTCAATTTTAGCCATACCAGCATCAGCGAGCTGCTCCGGGCGTATAGGCTGCAAACACCTAAACACACAAGCGGTCACAGATCAAACAAACCACTGTTAGTCAGATTTATTTACAAAGGGAATTAAATGCAAAGAGTAACATTACAACCCAAACATCTTTTCGGCTGACTTTCTGGTTTTACTTTGATTTCAGTTACAGGTGTTCTGTCATATTATGGATGTGCCCACTTTTGGTTTTTACCTCTTTACAAGGAGCTATCTTGGGTGTTATTTCTGTTGCTCCAGCCTTCAGTGCTATTGGTTTTTAGTACTGACCTGAATTGAAACTGGCCAGCAAAAGTAAGGGTCCAACGTGGCAAGCAAGTCATACTGGTTGCATGCAATGCATCGGTTAGGCCAGATGCGTATAAACCAATAGTTCCAGTAGCTGCAGCTACAGAAATAAATCTGAATCAAATGTCCAACTTTTGATTGATTTGTTGATTGTGCTCACCGGTGTTCTTTCAAGCCAATTTCTCTGGTTTCTTGGAAGACAAACTACAGGCCCTTGCAGGTTTCGGTGCTGAATTGCTGTGTCATTCACAGTTACCTAATTAGCTGTATCATCAATCAACCTCAAATTTGAGCCAATCCGCACCAACCCTGGCGCTCTCAGCGGTCGTGAAGTTCCTTTTTCACAGCAATGGGGAACATTTGCATAATGTTATTTCTTTACTGTGGTGTGATTCCCTGGCAAGCATACAGTGCCTCATTTATTAGGCATAACATGATAGGCATCCCTCACATCATGTACAGTGACAACTGAGCAGGCAGATGGTTCATGATTTCTTAATGGGGAGAGATACTCGACATGATATGCGGACTCCATTGACAGATCAGTGGTAGTGAGGAGGTGAAATGAAGTGTATTGTTTGCCAAATGGGGTTGTTTGTCAGAATGCCACTTAACGTGCATTGTGTCCATTAAAAAGTAAAACAGTTGTTCAAAGTCGAGATAGAAAGCTTCCTGTGACTATTAAAAAGATATTGCCTTGTCAGTATTACTGCCCAACGGAATGTTGCTTTGTTAGATGAAAATTGGGTATGAAAATTTAAAAAACAGTTAACCCGTAATCAGTGCAAGACATCTCTTTGTTTCTCTGCTCAAAGGCTTTGATCAGACTTCTGGTGGCTGGCAGAAAGGCTGCGGGCACACCAAGGCTATGGCAAGGCTCCATCAGAAAGCTTGTGATGGGGACTGGCACAATCTCAACACATGTCTCTTTGACTCTCATCGAGAGGAGAGGTTTTCTCCAGCCCTGTGTGCATCCATACAGTGGCTTCAGAAAATATTCAGTCCCCTTTATTCACTTTTTGGACACGTAAACATCAATTAATTAATGATTTAAATGACCAGTGCAGAATGCCTTTTTTTTGCCCACCAGTGTAACTTTTTAATAATCCATAATGACAATTTGTTTTGTTTTTAGCTTTTTCTGTCAAAATTGTTAATAATGAAACATTGACCTCTCATTTACACCAATATTCAGTCCGTGGGTAAAACTCTACAAGCTTTACACACCTGGGCTTTGGCAGTTTATCCTATTCTTCCTGGCAGATCCTCTCAAGCTCAGATTGACTGGAACAGGTCAGTGAACTTGCCATCTTCAGGTCTCTCTGCAGATCATCTCTGAGGTTTCACTGTCCTGAAAATACTCCAGTTTTTCTTTGCATTATGCCTCGGGCCATTGTTATTCTAAAGGGTGAAATGGTCACATGCACTCTGGAGTGTTTATTCAAGGATCTCTGCTTTCATCCATCCTTCAATTCTGACCAGTCTACCTGTACCTGCTGCTAAGAAGCATCCCTGTACCAAGCTGCTGCCAGCCCCATGCTTCACCGTAGGGATGGTATTTGCCAGGTGAAGAGCGGTGCCTGGTGTTCCTCGGACATTGTGCTTGCAGTTCTTGTCTCATTAGACCAGGAATGTTTTTTCCTCGTGCACTCGGAGTCCTTCAAATGCCATTCGGCTTCAAGGGAGTGATGCACAGGTCCACGGTTCCCATATTGAATTCATTTTGGGAACAGATGTGCAATTAAGTTGAGAAGTAATAATTGCGATGACCACATTTAATGGTCGATGATTTCACGTGTCCATGGCAACAAATGTAATTTGGCTTAATGGAGTATTGGAAGAAATGTGGATTGCAGATAACCTTACAACAACAGACAAGCGAGGCTGATTTAAGGGGCCTCTCCATCCATCTGTGGCCTGTAAGTATCAGGAGCATTTACAATAAGCCAGTATGTTCTCAGGGGGGGGGGCGTCCCGTGCAGCTTTCCTCTCTGATCCCTTTTGACAGTCTTAGAGTAGTCCATATTTGTGAAGCTGTTGACTCCTTTCTGGGACTTTGCTTTCTGTGCTTGCTTTCCGATGTGTTGTCGATATTTCGCTATGACTGAGTTGGGTTTGTCACACATGGCAACGACTACACCCCCTTGTTCTATGTACTCGTTGCAGTGCAATGTTGTTTTGGGAATTCTATCAATGCCATCGTTGTTTCTCCTGGAATGAATTTTCAGGTAGTCGTTTACTAGTCAGGTTGTTGAAGGTGCCTTTCATAGAGGAGAAAATCTGTCACAATGTGGGATTGCCGGACAGCCTCCAGATGTCTGTATCTTCTCTGGTTTCAAGTCGTCCAGCTCTACCTGGGTGGTTTTTAAATCCTTGATTTCCCTTGTTATGTCAATCCATCCATTTGCTTGATGAATTAACTGTGAAACTAAGTCCTCATCATGACCTTTTTTGTATGATAGTCAGGACTGACCAGGCAACCTCAGATTTCATTTTGTGGAAGTGGTAAAAACACATTAAAGTATTCAACCAGTAACATATGGGAGACATCACAGATGCCACTGTCATTGTTACGGTCCGCTGATCAACTGCTATTGTTTCCTTCTCGCATATAGGTCATGCATGTAGTATATAATAAGAAACAGTGATTGACAGAATTTAAATAGAACCTGAAGTAGATGCATCGGAATACCCCGATCATTAAAATAATACAGAATGACGGTGACAGGCGACAATTTGGATTTTAGGAGATGAAATCAAGATGAGGATGTGTTCCTAAGTGTAAATGCCGTCGCTGCTGGCATTATCAGAGAGATAAAGTTTCACAAGGTCGGTGTCACCGTGAATGATTTAGGGAGAGAAGAATAGTTTTTTGTGGTTTAGTATTCTATTCTACTGCATTACCTGTTTGTCTGCCGTATGGCTCACTGGCTGTGGACCTAATGAAGTCTGATTCCTGCCCACACGTCATTGATTCAGGGGAGACACACACACACACACACACACACACACACACACACACACACACTTGAACCTCTGATGGTGTAAGAAATGAAGACTGTTTTCCAATCCATATCGTTTGTAGTTAAAAAGTTAACATGAGACGTTTTATGTTACACTTACCCTTCAGATCGGCTCCTAATGAGGCGAATGGTAGACGTGTCCCTGTCACTTTCTCCGTCTGTTTTCCACGGTGGTGTCTAATCTTCTTCCCTCTCGTCTCGCTTTCCTTCTCTTTTCCCACTTTTGATTCAAACAGCTCTAATAACAGTCTTATCTCTGTTCCTCTGTGCAATTTGTCATCGCCTCCCCCTTCTCATCAAACGGCACACCGCTTGGCCCGTAGCTCGCTGAGACACACTAATGAAGGTCAGCGGGTCACTCCACACTTCTGGCTACTTCCACTGGGCTCTCACCCACCCGATACCCTCTTCACTCCTCCTCAACCCCTCAGACAGGCCTCCTCGACGGCTCGGTGTCGACTGTCTGCCTCACATTATCCTATCCCTTCATTTGAGCCACAGCCACAGGGGGAAGTCCTCAACATGATGCTAAAGAGTCAAGACACTATGAAATGAATGAGAAGTTTTCATTTTAGATTTCACTTTGCATTTATCTGAGTGGAGATGTTGCTGCAGTGCAGCCCCAAGACTGACCAAGACAATTTTTTTATATGGAATCTTAAAGAAAGTTGAGGTATTGATGCACACAGGATGCATTTAATTCCACGAACCACTTGTCAGGGAGGCAATATGACCACATTCAAGTGTCAATGCAATTGCTTTTTCAGTCCACATTGAACAAACAATATAGGCGGGAATACGAAATTGCACATGACTCCTCCAAACCAAAAATTCATTGATTATCAACTAAATAAAAGAATCAAATCAAATAAACTATCTTTTACTGCAATAATAGATGGTAGTTGTCTACACAGTCTTTGCCTATGCTGTGTTTCATTGTCATATTGTGCCATGGAGGAGCACAATCGTCGTAATAGTGATTGTGGGATTACAGAGCCAATGCTGATACAGCTTTGCTAATGCTCGTTATTCATTTCATTGGAACCCTGACAGTATACATTTATGCACGCTTCAGTATAATGAGATGATCATAATTCTTTTGTCGTGGTTTGGATGTGGCAGAATCTCTTTGTTCCCCTAATTGGTGCCGTATAATGCAGATACAAATGAGAGATATGGTTAGTAATGAGTTCTCATTGGATTAATGGTGTGTCACTGCTACTAACTTGTTATCTAAGGATTATTTTTTACAGTAGGGGATGTCCACTGTATCCGCTCCAAGTCTTTCCTGCTCTGACCTGATAAAACAGAAAGACCCACAGGGAGAGGGGGGGTTTGAATGGGTTGTGTGGGATTTAGCCATGGTGACAATTCTGGATTCATGTACTCTTTAAGGAATTTCTAAATGACAACACATCGTCTCCAAAAGCCCCAAGCGAAGGCGTGATAGGTGAGCTTGAAGCACCATCTCCCCCACTTCAACAACGATCGTAGCTCACTGGAGACTGAGGGAATATGACATGCTATTCCTTGAGACCTGATTATACAGCACCAGAAGATGCTCTACTGTTCTGCCAAAATTCACGAAGAGCAAGACTGCATATCAGATTGCACCCTGAATTCTTATTTGTTTTATGTTTTGTTTTTGTATTATTATTTCCACCAATGTTTCATGTCTTTGTGAAAGTGGTTGTGGTTGCTCCCAGGTGTGGCTCCATGCGGAGACAGGCTGGCATCACCTTCAAACAAGAAAGATGAGAAGAGGGAAGAATTGTATTAGCTAAACAAATCAATAGTACATTACAGCCTCCAGGAGGCCTCCTTAAAAAGAGTAACACTAAGTAAGCATGGAGTCCCCAGCCAACTCTGAATCGCTCGCTCGCTGGCACAAACACACACACACACACACGCACGCAAAGAAAATCATTCCTCGATGGTCCCACAGTAGCTGACTGTGGAAGCTACTGGCACAGTAAATCGAATGAAGTAGGTTGTGTGTGTGTGTGCCTATGTGAAATGGAGGCGATCCGTTATTCCAGTGATGGGAAAATTTTATTACCGGAGCAATAAGAGGAAGAGAGGATGACGACTATGTTTCAGTTCAGGTCCCACGTTGGCTCTTTGCAATGCAGCGAGGGAAAAGAGCAACGACTGTGCATGAAATAAATAACAGCTGAAGCCTCCCTGATTGCTCATCAGATATGACTGACGATCTTCATCGAGATCTTCTGGGTTTGCTATCTTCTTATTTTATTAATACAATAATGTGTTTTTACAAGATGATAAATGATCAACCCGTGTACTACTAAAGCAAGGGTTCATTTGGACCATCTTACCAAGACATCACCTGTTGACTTCTCACATTTGTGTATTTACATTATATTTGTTATTTATTCGTTCACTCTTAGTTGCATATTTGCTACGGAATCAGATGCCATACGCACAGTATGCTTTTGTTGATATCTTGCGATGCACTGTCGTAGTTGAACTCCAAGCCCGGCCGTCAGAACTTAAACGGAAGCAATTCAACATCCGCTCGAGATACGGCGTCAGTGGTCCCGATGGATAAACAGTTCAATAGTCTTACTAATGGACCGGGCTAATGAACTAATGAACTGTTTGCCCTAACCTCACCGTAGATAACAAGACTTTTAAAAAACATGGACACGGTGGCACGAGATAAATTGAAAAGTAATTTCAGATTGTGCAGTTTCACCCAACATCGATGTTCTCGTCTCGTCTCGTCTGGGTGGGAAATTCCAGCCCCAGGCTGAGATCAGGAGCTCGGCGGCAAAAAAGAGTCCCATGACGTGAGGAATCATTTCTACGCAGGTTTTTGTGTGTGTGTGTGTGTGTATGTGTGTGTGTGTGTGTGTGTGACGAGCAGTTGCTACTTCTGGCTGAGTCTAAAGTGGTGACAATCCCCTCGGAGTGTTTCCTATAGTTGTTTCCACTTCTATTCTGGCACCAGGAACTGAGGCTGACGGTCCAAATTTAGACCTCACGTCTTCCGCTTAAAAACTTGGGTAAGACTCCCGAGATCCTAAACTGGTTGCTTGGCTCCTGGAAAAGTTCCTGCAGTTAATTGTGTTGTTTTGGTAGATACCTCTGCCAGGCACCCGCATACGAGTTTCACATGTAGTTGCACTGTGGTGGAGCTCTACACAGAGGGCTCCATCCACCCGAGCCTTGTCATTGAACTAAACTCCGGTGTTATTAAGGAAATCTGTACGACTGCACCAGAATTTGCTTTTCACTTTTAATATTGTGACCGTGTTCTAATTATCACAAAAGTCCCCGACACCTCCACAACACGTATCCCACATCCATGAGTTGTGTTTCATTGTGACAAACACAAACTCAGTTTCTTTCTGGATCGCTGCCCCCCCCACTGATTTGTGACAGCCTCCTCAGCCTCGGCACTCTCACACGTGGACACACTGATTCTCCCCTGCTCAGCCTCAGGTCGGCAATCTCTTCCATTAAACTCACATAATCTATGGCCACTAAGATTCCCACTATATAGAAAAGTGCTCCACACTTGTGTAATTACCCAGGATTTTTTTTCCCCCTCCACGTTCCTCCATCTGTCTCAGGGGTTCTCCCTCTGTATAGCAAAAGGAACAATTAATTTTGGGTCACCGCTGTGGGGAATTTGGAAATTAAAACCGTCTCGCTTGGATTATTTTTTTCTAAAATAAAGCAGTTTGATTATTCCCTGAAGATTATTTTTTTTCTCCCACTCTGCTCATTTCCCTAACCTCGAGCCTTGATAATGGATGACCAATCCCTTGACAGGTTTCGGGGGGCAGGGATATTCCTCTCTTCACATAGACAGTCAGAGCACGTTTCCCTTGACACAGACATGGAACAATAAAACCCTGCAGCACTATTATTTTAACATGACTTAACTGACTGGGTAAAACTCATTTAACAATTAATTACTGAAAAATGATAAAGAACCCTGTAGGTTTTAAATCAACACATTTGTTATGTCATGTGACATCAGCACATTATACAAACTCAAACCTCACATTACCAAAACCTTTATTATTCCATGCACTCATCTTCTTTGTTGAAACCTGGTGACTACATTACCCCGAACTCACTTCAACCTGTCAACAGGTGATTCTGGGGTGATACCTAGCATCAAACTCTTTGTAGTTGTCAGCCTCTGCAAACTTTGGCTCAACTTACATCACTTAGGGCAGTTTATAAAAAACTTTGTGCAGCTTCTCTCCCCGCGAAAGGATTTTTCTGTAACTCTTTCCTATCTGAAATACTACTCATAAAGAGACTATAGCTGCTGTCAGACATACACTGGTGCATGGACATTTCCATTTGTAGTAGCCAACTAGTAAAAATTTTACAGAAAATATCTGCGTGAGCCCACGTGAGAATACAGCAGGAAAATCTCAGTAAGACTCACGGCAAGCAAGAGGGCCAAAGCAAAAACTCTGCTTTCCACAGTGGAATTATCGTCATGTCCTGCCTCCTGCATGCTCTACCCAGATGCCACAGAATGTTCCAGAAATGTTTCTGTAGGTGTGAACGTGTCTGACCCGGACAATCTCCTGCTACGTTCTTCATAAGTGAAAGGCAAACGCCAGAAAAATGCCGGGACCCAATTTTCCAGACGTTTTCCAGAGTGTCCATCTGAAAACGCCCTATGATGAGTAATGGACTGAAAACTCAGCGGCAGAAGTGATCTTAGTGGTGTTTTAAATTATAAACATGGGACTTTAAGGCTTAATTAAGGTATGCACATGTTAAATACACCCTCCTGCTCTCCCAAAACAAGTCACAAGTACAATCCCCTTCCCCCATAGTTTTTTGTGCATCATTCCAATGCAGGAAAAACACATTGTGTTTATTTGTTGATGTAATACTCATTAAGGCTTTCTTGTGTCCTAAGTAGAATTTGTAAGGCCAAGCCAATAGCAGCTGAGTGTGTTGCAGCATCCTGAATAGATCACTGTCAAATGCAAATCAGTGTTCTCTGCCAACGCCTCGATGAAAGTGATGAGCGACTTTTCGGATCATCAATTGAACCCAAAGCTGTCTAACGGGTTCGGACACGCTGACAACCGGATGGACACTTTTGTCCAGATGACTACTTTAAGCCATTAGTGGAGGTATTCTCATTTAACGATCTGCCCGGGGGCAAAACAGCCTTAAATCTATCCTCCCTCCCATGAATTACCACTGCAGCCCTTCTTTGTCTTGTCCTCCAGTATCTTCGGAAGGTGTGGCACCAGGTAAGCGGCCAATTGCGTGTGTGCACCCACCAGCACACCCCTCCACCCTACCCCCCCCCGATTTAACTAGACCGATCCTGATGGTAAAGACATGCTCCGAATTCTATTAACCTCACCAGAGAGAGGGGGGGGAAACCTCTGTGCAATCCTGCTGAAATATTTATTGGGGAGATTTACATGCTCTATCGGGACGGCGGGCACCAGGAGAAGTGGTGGGGATGGGAGGAATCTGGACGGTGATCCAAGAGTAGGCTCCATGGTGTTCATCATCTCGTATACACTACTTAATAATGGAAATGGATAATGAATTTATATGTAACAAATTCCCTCCGTCACATGGACTGGTGGGACAAGAAGGAATGCAGAAGGAAAGTTGGGGGGAAAAAAACACAAGCGTTATGTGATCTGATTAAATTTGACGTATTTACATAACTTGGAAAGTCCAAACCCTATTTCTATTTCCACACAAAACATGAAAGCTATGAAACGTGGAGCATCCTGCAAACATCAGTAACATCCCCCTCTAGCTCTGAATTAAGGGTTATATTAAGAGATGTACAGTACATAGGCCTTGCGCTGCATTCTGAGCACACAAAGGACATTTGTTACCCAAGGCAATGACATGTAGCCAAGCTTGTTAACAATGTGGAAAATGTCATACTCTATTTTTTTTTTCTTTCTATTTCACTCTCTTTCTGGTTCAGTGATGAGAAAACAATGCCTCCGCATAAGCAGGGAGGTGCAGTTTATTTGACTCTCGCTACACTTTCGGGATTACGGCGAGATGCTCTGAGCATTTCATTTCCTCATCTCAGCAGCAGTCAGCCCCTCTAAAGAGAGTATTAAAGTGCTGTCGCATGAGGTGAAGTCCTGATGCCTTGACAGTTCTTGAGACAAAGATAATGGAATTTGAGCTCAAAGGGGGAAAATGAAAAAAAAAAAAAAAAAAGCTTAGATAAGTATTCCATTTTTTTGCTATCACACTTTTAATTAAAAATCTTCCGTTTTGATCGCATAGATGAATTTGTGGTGTAAATGAGGGTAAGGTGGTGAACAAGGTCAGTCTCCACGATGAAGACCCATCAGAAAAATCTCATTATGGAGGCATTCTTATTTGGGGAGGTTGCTCTCTTACCCAAAGGAGGTGAACTACATGTTTCGACTGATAATGATAACATTCTCTGTGGGGGTTAAGTCTTTGAGTGTGTGGATGTGTGTGTCAGTGTAAACGTACAAGTGAGTGCGTGTGCGATACACGTGTTTGCTTTTGTTTGTTTAAAGCCCGTCTGCTGAAGGTTAACCTCTGACCTATACAGTTAAAGGGCTCACAATTTTCCTTAGCTTCAGGTGTATTTCACAGTGGACTAGATCAACATCGACCTGTTGATCATGCACCATAATGAGGAAAAGCAAGTAGTGTTTCTAAAACGAGTCACTTCTTACATGAGTATCTGTGCTGACAAGCTTCGCAGTGGAAAAAATGTATCATGAACATGCATTGGAGCCTGTCAAAACGCTCGTAGCATAAAACATAATCCACTTTTCTGCAAGCAGCTTCCTCATTTTGCACTTCACTGCACAAGAACACACACATACACACACACACACACACACTTTATATTAGGGGACGGGTGTAAACAAACAGGTAAACCGTTGGATGCATCACTTCCTGCCATTAGCAAGAAAACAGCTGTCAGCACTGACAGACGCCGTGTTCATCCAGATGTTGCCGTTTTCCCCGCAAATGCACACCCTCAAAATCATTAATCAGTACATGCATGCAGATACAGCACGAGCACATTCAACCAAGTCAAATGAATGTAGATGTGTGAATGGATCGATATACAGTGTGTAATACTTCTCAAAAGCCTCCGTGAAAAGAGCACATGGATCCATAAGTAACAATGGCTGGTTCATACTTTCCACCCACTGACCATGTGTCTTATGTTAACGCTGACATGCTGGAGATATACAGCGATAAGGTAATTACAAACATGAGATGCTTATGCTGTGTATTTAGAAAATTGCATGTATCCCAGTGGACATCTGAATTTAGCAAGCTTTGGTTTGGAGGAAGAAGAAGAAAGGTTAAAAAGCCGTCTGAAACGTCTGAATGGAACAAGTCCCATTCAGGTGGGAACTTGCAGCACTTGAATGGCTTGATGGAAATAGACGTCTCCTAGTTGTTTTATCAGGACAAGAGATTAGGAAATGGCCCAGAGAAATCTCGCTTCTTTGATTAAACAAAGAAAGACAGACAGAAGCCTTGTGTACACAATTTAACTGCAAGACCTCATTTGCATTTTAATCAGAACCATCCAGTTAATAAAATAAAACATTTTTGTAGCTGAAGTGAACTTTTCGCGTCTGGGGTTTTGGTTGCCGACTGGCTTTCTCCTTCATAGCAACTACGGCCGAGGCTCGTGTGTGATGAAGCATTTAGAGCCCCTCACCATATGATTTCCACACAATCATAGTTCAGATAATTAAAACCGAGGCTCATTACAGTCTCTACCCTCAGATTGTTGCCCGCCGCACTCTCTGGCGTCCATCTCTCACCCTAATGATTCCTGTTCAACCGCTGTCGTCTAATTGACATTGACTGGATGTTGTCACCCAGCAAGGGACCGTTAATGAGCAAACTGCTGTTAGGCCGCTACCTGTGCTGAACTATAGCTCGGCGCCTGGAAGTGGAGGAGGGCAGGCACCTCGAGCGGTTCTCCCTCCCAACCCCCCTCAGCCTTCCCGGGGCGGAAAGCCAGGCCTTTCATCCCCGCACAGGCCTCCCGCCAACAGAACATTGAATAATTCACAACCTTCTGGATGGATCAGCTGTAACAAAAGTCTCCGCTTATTCAAGCATTGATGTCGACATATGATACAACACGTCCAGACATTTATTCCTCCACAAAAAGGAGGAGACCGTGCGAGTGGATGTCAAGTGTGAATTACATTAGGAAAGACTATAATAAGACTAAATAATTAGCAACCTTGTTTGTTTGAAGATTTCCCATGTGCAGTTTTCATCACAGAAATGTGCAATCCCAATTTCTACATGCATCTATGATCACTATTGACCTTGACAGTTTTAATTTGTTACCTTTTCCTCCATGGATACTTGTTACAAGAAAACAAAAGAACTCTGTAGATTGACAATCAAAACTACCTGCTTTCTTTTAATTGGCAATAAAGAAGCTTAGCTCGTTTGAAATCAGATCAGTGTATCCTCGTCTCAATAGGCCGCGGCACTTACTGAAGTCACGTGTCTGGAGAATTTGCTGCAACATGGATACTCTTCATGGTGCATTGGATCGAAATCGGATATAGAAAAAAAAAAGGGCAGGAGTGAAAATAAAAGAAAGGGATGGAAACGTGCATAATTACCATGGCCGTACATAGCCATATGCTACTTGGCAGCATAATGAAGACACTCCAGAGAGAGAGAGAGAGAGAGAGAGAGAGAGAGGAAAGGCGGAGTCTACACTGTGTTTCACAGCAGCTTCGCAGATATGTGAGCAATAAAGTGGAGACATCAAAATCACAATGCAAACAAAGACCTTGTAGAAATTGTGTCAACATATATTTACATTCCTATTCTTACATATTAATGATTACAAATCCTCAATTCAATCCCGTATTTTTTCAAATACTAATTGAGCATCAGAATGTAATAGCGTATGCAGCTTTTAGACGTTTGTCTGAATACAATGGCGTATGAAAGTGAATCAAGAATACAGAGTGAATCAAGAATACATTTGATGTCATCAGGTTTTGAGGAATGTATATACCACTTATTTATTAAAGAACAGTTGTGTGGGAAATATGAAACAGTATTGAAAGTTTAGGTCGGGTCGAAATGGGGAGCAGCAGGGGGCTTGTGTTCTATCATTTAGACTCGCAGAAGGAAAAGTGAGTAACGATATATAAATGAATATAACATGAATTTAGTCTGCTCTGCGGGAGCAGCTCGGTCTCATTGTGCGCCCTGACCCACAGTGGCGGCGCCATCACATCAGAACTCGCACTACAAATCCGTGCAGCGGAGGGCTTGTGCCCTTCTGACCCAGGTGGAGATTCCTCTGCTGCATCTGAGACACGAATCAGAGCTGGGGTGAATTTAAACCGCTTGTTGCGGCTGCACAACAGTTTGTGCTCATTACACAGTACAGCACGTCCTCACAATTGCAAGAGGAGGAAGGGTTCAATGACATCTGATCTGCATGTTAACAGCGGTTAAGACCTCAGAGCCAAACTCTGTCTACGTCCACACCAATACGTTTTTAGTTTTGAAATGCATTGCCGCTGCTACGTTTACGCCTGCGGTCCACACTACTCCGGAGTTTTCAAGCATCTCAAACAGAGAATTCTGGAAATGCTGCTGGGCCCGTTTTTAGTTTGAAAACTCAGGGTAGTAGTAGGTTGTAGTCATATACTGTATATAAAGACGGGCCGTAAAGGGAAGCCAATGTGGAAGTGCCTGAAATCTGTACTCTCTGAAATGACCCGCGGAGGGCGACTCCACTGGTTGCTAAAAGAAGTCTTTTTCTACTGAAGTCTGTGAGAAAATTCGCTCCGCGCGAATCCCGGTTCGGAGCAACCAAGCAGGACCTTTCTGTGTGGAGTTTGGATGTTCTCCTGGTGTCTGCGTCACCACTGTTTCATAGTATTTTCTGTAACTAAGTAACCGACTGCAGAGTAATCAATCGACTTCCTGTTTACATCAGTACGTAAATGCCCAGTGTACGTGAATGGTAACTTGATATAAGTTTTCAGGTGTTAGTATAGAGGGCGATTAAAACGGATATGGAGTTAAAACTCTTGGAAGGAGATTTTTTCCGTTTTTTAAATTGCTGTTTTAAATATAAAACATAGTCATGTGGATGTAGCCTCACAGATAAATCAGCACCCATGTGTTAATATGGTATTTTGAACCCAAACTCACTCTGTCCCTAACCATCTCTTTTCCTTCCCTCTTCCCTGCACTTCCTTTTGAGGGTCAGTATCAATGTGAGCACAATCGCACGTATCCATACAGCTCCTCTGCCGCAGCCTAACAACTGTGAGTGTGTTGTCGTTTGACAGGCTGCATGGGTCTTAATGCAGATGCTTATTTCAAAGACAGCTAGACCTCCAGGCCTTGCACCAAGTCCTTGTCAATTTTCTGTCTACCTCTTTTTCCAGTTTAAGTGGCGTCTTATTTTTTCTAGCCGTGGGTTCTTATAAAATGATCAGATGTGCCCTCTTTGAAATCTCACAGTGCTGTAAAGTGTAGAGTGGCACAGGCACAAATGTTAAGCTCGGTCTTCATTTTCATATTAATAAAAAAAATGTGCAGGCCTTGAGCAGCCTTATATCATCTCTCCAGTGTTCAGCTTGGATTAACAATTTCTTTCTTCATCTTTCGGGTCATGGTATTATGTGTGTATTCGGGGAAGCTATGACCTTTTGCTGCAGTGCGTAGGCCTTTTCACAAGTTGCTGACACTAAGGGTGCTTAATGTAAACTAATGCCCGAGTGCAACGTCCTTAGATGTAGTATTCTGTGGTGATTGAGGCTGTTAATATATATTTTCCTCGGCTGTCAAAGCTGTATTGTTAGTGATATGACGAGCTTTACATATAATTATGAGGCTTTTTTATGGCCGGTGTAGCTCAGTTTATGCGATGACTTGGGTTGTCGGCTCTCTTGGCTCGTCTCAGGGGGTGAATGTGACTTTGTCGTGGCGGATGTGCTGCTGGTATTTAACAGCTGGCTTTGCTCCGATCAGCCTACAGCTTTGATCCCTAACTGCGAATACATTTAAAGGTCAATAAAGGTCATGGCCATAAGGAGCATCTTTGAACCGAAAACAAATTAGGTCTCAGTCTCGTGCCTTGTACCCATTTTCTTGACATTGCTACATAAAATGAAAAAATAGTGAAAGGCGTCGGGTCAGCACGGGTACACGCTTAAACATCTATTGCACTGTATCAGGCAACATGATGTCTGACATTGATATTTATTCATGTAACATTTTAAATGGACCGTTGAGCAAAGTCGCACAAAACTAGCTAAATGTGGGGCAAACATATACTTTCAAACTGGTATGTACACATGTAAGGAACGTGTGGTGCAGACAGTTCGGGGACATGTTCCTCGTGTTTGTACTTCTTCGCTGGAGGAGCCCTGGCTGATCCAAACTGAGCCAGCAGCTAACAGAAGCCTCCCCAGATGGGCTGCCTGAGGCTGGGGAAGGAAAGAGATGCAGCCGTGGCTGGGCTGTCGGCAGAACCCAGAGAGGAGATTCATCATGCGTATGTAATCAACATGATAAGTGTGGCAAAGTCTCACTCCCCTCTTTTAAAAAAAAAAGAAAAAAAAAAGAAACAAACACCTTTGGGAAAGAAAGAAACATTGGTCTTGTATTATTAGGTGACGGTGGCTTGTCTGGAAGAGGATCTCACCTTGATGAATAAATAAAGTATGTGAAAGACTTTATTTTGGGCACTGTACTTGCTAGGAAAAGGAAATATATATAAATATATATATATATATATATATATATATATATATATATATATATATATATATATATATATATATATATATATTGCAACGTAAGTCAAACTATTGGATTTAAATTTAATTTCACCAGATGGCAAAAACCTTTGAATATGTCAAATTAATGACATTTGTGGATGGTAAATATCAGCGCTGAATGTGACTTGTGCTGTAAAGCACTTTGAGTGGTCAATAAGACTAGAAAAGTTCTATATAAATACAGTTCATTCACCATTTTTCACAGATTAGTGTTTAGTCAGTTTTCAGACAGATGACTTATGCAGAGTAGACAGTAAAAAAGTAGATATTAAAAAAGGGGGATATTAAAATACACAGAGACACAATGCCAGGAATCCATCCTGATCTAAATGTGGCTTACTGTAAGTTATGGACTTAATAAGAGATGATCCACTTTAAAGGGCATGAGACGACAGAGAGAAAGATAGACGGTGGTTGAAAGAGAGCGAGTGTAAGCGACGCTGAGGGCGTAGGATGAAAGAGGACCAAGGGGATATCCACTAACCAACAGGACGTCACAACAAAGGAATACTCAAGACGGACTGAATTGCCTGTCAGAGGCATCAGTGTGATAACATTAAGACGGGGACATCTTTCACTTCACTCACTTAGCAGCCAAAGTTACTGGATAAATCATTCTAGTGCCTGTCATAAGTATTCTCACAAACGGACCTCTCGTGAGGAGGAATTGTGTTAATATTCACAGAAGAGCACGTCTCTGGAAAGAGCCATTTGTCCACACTGTATGCGTGTGGGGAGAAGCCCGGAGCGTCTGCCGACACTGGCTCGACAGATTAGATGCTGGACGCCAAAAATATTTGCCTTTTTCCCAAAAATCTGTGAATTTTCAAACTTATATATCGATGTGAAAGATACTGTATATGTCTAGTAAAATGGATGACACTTTCAGTATTGCTTGAAAAAAATTTGAATTATTCTTATCAAAATACTCACTGAATATTATTTATATTACATTACATTACTTTTCATTACTCACAGCTCCAAAGAACTTTGGATTTTCCAGGAGTTGCATTTCTTATCTTTTTGTGAACTGCCACATTGCCACAGTGTCCCTGCACCAAGCTTAGCATTCTGTCCGATGGACGCAGAGTGGCACGATTCAACCATCCATCAAAGTACCAGCTCAACTGGACGGAGATCGTTTCAGCGTAGTGTGGATGTAGCAATTGTCCTCGTCTTGTTTGCTCCCAGACAGGCCTATGCGTTGGTGTTACACGTAACACATTTCCATTCATCAGACTGATGGAAAATACCTACTTTAAAATACAAGGATGCTGCTCCAGATGGGATGTGAATTACAGGAGGACCAGCGATATATCGCTGGAAAAAACTACTGTAGGTAATTCATTCTTAAGAGGGGGTGAAAAATAACCCACATCTGCCCTATGGTCTGGATTAAAATCACGCACCAGAGCATCTTATTTTAAAATCACCCCCTAGTGTTGTATGATATACAGATACCAGAAAAAGGTATTGCAATAACCCGCTGTAGGCAACATTACTATACCACATTTTATGAGCACCTGTGCTGTAAGAAAGACAGTGTTTTAGTAAAAGTGGTCCGGAACACAATCGTTCAGTTCTCCTCCAAGCCTCTGATGACAGTAAGAGATTGGTGACGGTGAAGACATCGTTAAGGAAGTTGAAGAAATACTCAGTCGTCTCATTTTCTCCAGTGCACTTCAGCAAACCTGCTCGCCACTCTCCCCTCTCTATCACGGTGAAGGGACGGACAAAAACGAGGCAGCCGCACAGCAGCGGAGTCGTACATTCATTTTGCCGACGCTTATGTCCAAAGCGACTTGCAATAAGTGCGTTCAACCATGGAGATATTACCCAAAAGTGCAAGAATCGATAGATTATTGAGACAAAGCCAAGCAGACTTCACTAGTAAGTAAATTTAGTTTTGTATGTACCCGTGTAGCCCACGGGCACTATATACGACAAGGTAAAGTAAAGATAGGTGCCATGTGGAATATAATCTTGTATGATAATAATAATAATGGTAATCAATAATACTGTATGATGGATCTACAGTGATGATGTAATTAGCGGGAGGAATCTGATGCTGAATTATGAATAAATGCCTACAGTGTACATTCCACATATCCATGATTAATAATTTTTTATCATTATATTTATTTTATTCTATTTGGTTCTACCTTTTGTGTTGATCATTATCTTTTATTTAACTATACTTAACATTATTGACCTTTTACTATCTTAGTATATTTTTTTGTGTAGCAATTTTATCTATTGATGTTTTTAGTTTTTATTTATCATTTATCATCTTGGGTACCATTCTTTTATTGTTGTCTTTTCAATTATTGATTGTTTTTGGTTGGAGTCTTTAATTCATGTTTCGCATTCTATGTTTAATCAGTCACCTGTAAAGCAGTTTGAATTGCATTTCATTTGTTTGCAAGGTCCTATATAAATAAGTTTTGATTAAATTGATGATAGGACCACATTAATTCCTTGAATCAAGAATAAATCAGGCTTAACACACAATTCCTTATTGAAAAAAAAAAATGACGTTACAGCACAGATGGTAAGGCTGATTATTTTTTTTTGGGGGGGGGGTTTACTTGTTCCTCATTCGTTCATGTATGTGGAGGATTGTGTATTTTTTCTCTCTATCCCTCTGTCTTTGCCTTCCGCTCCTTTCCCCTCCTTGTATTATTTGACCTGCCATTTCTATCTCATGGTGTTGGCTATTTTTCTCCTGTAATCAGACACACAGATTCATCTCTGTCGCCCTCAGACACCACCTAAATCAATTTCCCAGCACTCTCCCATCTCGGCGGGCCGCTGTCAGGGTTGGCACCTTGCAGCTCGAGACACACACCTATATGCAAACCTATACACTATTTATCCCGCATTCACCCATACGGGCACCAAAAAACGTGCGCGTGCACACACACACACACACACACACACACACACACACACACACACACACACACACACACACACACACACACACACACACACTCACACCTGTGATTCACCACATCACTGTTCTCTAATGTCTTACTTGCTTCATCTTTGCAACATCCATTTGTCACCGCTGACAGGTTCCTGGGAGCACCTATCCGTCCTCCCTTTATCCTCACCACATCAGCCCACACTCTGTTCCCCTCAACCCCCGACCTCCTCCCTCTCGGCTCGTTCTCGTCTTGAACTCGGGAGGAAGAGGAAAAGGATGTTATACTATTGGTAGCCATATTGATGCAGGGCCATGTCCTCAGCCAGCGGTTTCAATCTCAACATGACATGTTGAGCCAAAGTGGTTCGCCAACCCGGCCAGTCAGCCGTGTGTCGAGGAGAGCATGTGATGCATTTGCAAGGAGGACTCAGCCTCGGGCTGGTGTCTTGTGGAGAATCACTTGGACATGGTGTCATGGCTTGTGTATATGCTGATGAGGAGCCACATCATTTCATAAGAAATCTCACATTATAAGCTTATTAGTCATTATTGTAAGTGTGTTGGCATACTGATAATCATTATGTGTGAACTTTTCAAAAGGCGATATTTGTAAGAGTGTAAGAAGAATCTTCAAATGCATCCTGAGATTTGCAAATACATATAGGAATATGGCTGCAAGGGGAGTCGAAGACAAGGGGAGGTCAGACAATGACATAGAGCTGCAGAATCTCTTGGGCCTTTTTTTTTTTTTTTCCCCGATCCCAAGACAGTAAGTTGTGTAGTATGAACTGCACATTTTCGTGAATGTTATAATATAATAATTCAAGCAAACTTTATACTTTAGAGAAGAGAACCCCTCCCCCCCCCCCCCCCCCCCCCGCCCCCAGCTTACTGCAAGATCTATTTTTATAGCACCTTTATTAATAAATATGCATCTTAATGAGTATGAAATGGTTGTCTTGAAATGACTGGTCCACACGTTTGCATGAAGTAATAGCATATTTTGTTAATTAATGTATTTTATGGCTTTATGGATGACCTTATTAGCATAGTTGGTTAGGTGTAATATATCACACTGATTACACCCAGGCATAAATTAGTTCACTACCCCTTAAATGTTCACTGTGTACACGAGGAGCTTGATCCTGGAGAAAATGCTCCGAGCACAGAGGGAGTCAGTGAAGTGTCCATTTAAGGAGAGAAATACAAAATGGACGGATAAAGAAAGATGCTGCGTTATCTGCTGTCCTGACCTTACTAGTAGCAGTACTGCTCTACCAGCTGATCTGCTCTTCGTGGTGTGTGTGTGGCTAAGCTACTTTTAATCAAATATTGATAATATTGATCGGTAAATGATTTTTTTAATTCGTTTTTTGGTTGTTGTTTTTTTTTTTTATGCCCACTAGCAAGACAACACATTTCCTGCAATGATTTCAAGTCTTACTTTAATGTACCGATCCACTTTCATTTACTGGCCCCTGGGCCTTTTTTTTGGAGGGGGGGGCAGGATCAAAGCTGGGGTCAGCCCTTTAAACGCAAATGTCAGTGACCAACAGCTGAATGTCACATGACTTGAGTGATGTGGTCACCACTGGTCGGCCAGCCATGTGTTGGACTTTCCCCATCGGGCCTTTGCTCTTTATAAATTGACATTTCTTATTACATCATGGGGGATGGCGGGGGTTTACAGTCAGTGTTGCCAACTAGATTTACCGACTTTTCAGACCCGTTTAGTGACCAGACCAGAGACAATTGGAGCAAACCTTTGCTACTCTCCGTGGAAGAGAGTCAGCAGTGCCCCCCCACAAGCACGAGGTCAGGCTTTCCACACGTCTCTATGGTCTACGCATGACATTATTTCATGCTCAACTCTTTTTGTTTACACATGACATGTTCGTTGTGGCCTTCATTCTTGTTCTATTTAGGTTTTATTGTGGCTGTGGCAAATTATGAAGTCACTCCCTGTGAACACAACTGCTGTCTTTGCCTTTGTGTTGGAACCCTTCGCTCACACCTTGTTGCTTGGGAACAACGCATATGATGACATGTTTTAGCCAGCTCATCTTGAAAAGCTGCTGTTGTGAGAATAACTATTTTACAGAGCAGCAGATTAGAAATGGCTTGGAAGTGACCGGTGGCTAACGTCTAATCTATTTTTCATACCTCTTCCGTTTTCTGATGAGAGAAAGAAGAAGAGAGGCAAACAGCTAAAGGGACGAAACCTGCCACCACATCACATGGATAGGCTAATTATCGTATTACGCGATGTTGTAACATTTTGCAGGATGATGAGCAGGCCATAGCCACTTTCCATTTCTGGTGTTTACAGCAGTTCCACAACCGTTTTTTTTAACTACGGGCTCGGTCCCACACATTTGACCACACACAGCCATTGTTATTAGCGCATCCTTCAGTCCTTCCTCATCTAAATCCTTTGCTGTTCTGTTCAGTGCCATGCCAAGGCTTTTCGAAGATATTGAGTACATGGGGGCAGTGTTGCCGTAGTTATGTTTGCAGCAGCTCTGATTTGGGTATGTGGCGTCAGAATTTGTGAGTCATCAGTGTGTGCCGAGTGAAATCTGTTTAGTTGGCTTTTCAATTCTGCTCACAGTCATAACACTTGTCAACGCTAAGGCATTTAACAGCGACGCCTCGCCTCGTCCTGACAGCAGGAGAAATAGCAGGATAGTGTGTAGTCTTCCTCAATGCAATGCTGACTCACTGGGGAAATGAGATCACCTTCGGATGCATGGCGATTTAGAATAGCGTGGCTGGAGTAGTTTGTATGGATTTGTGCACCAATGATTTTGAAAAAAACACCAAACACAGATTTGATGTGACGGGAGAAAAGCCCTGTGTCATGCAAAGCAATGGCCAGTAATTGTGTTGACAGTGATTGATCGTGATGTGTCTGTGATCCACTAAAGCTTTATGGCACCGTACAGCTGGAGATTTGCTGAAGATGTTTCTTTCCTTCAGGCAGCATATATAGTGAATATGCTCCTGCTTCATGATCTGTCGACATAGTTTTAACTTTATATCTATTTATAATATTTTTCATTTCATAACTATTGCACATGTAAACTAGCCATAATGTAAATTAACCATAACCTAACTATAACATCTGCTAAAACTTCATTGTATTTTATTCTATTCCATTGCACTGCATTTCATATTGTATTTTTTGAATTTGAGCACAGAAGTACAGCACATGTCACAAAAACATTTCACTGCGCATCCTGTATGAGTACGTGACAAATAAAAACCTTTGAATCTGAATCAAGTTAAAGGGTCAGTTCGTAGTCTATCTTTATATACTACACACACAAAAAAAGGTTAAGGCTTGTTTGAGTGTCTGTATCTGTGGTCAAGCTCAAGTTAAAATATTTTCAACTAGCACATTTGTCTTTACCTCACATCCAGTTTTTCCATGACATGTATATGCAGTCTTGTATTTAGTCTGAAGACACTTCAGCTTAGCTAACACATGGCATCAACTGTCCATTATCAACATGAGGCCAAATTGAGTGGATATCTTCCAAAGTTATACAAAAGTTATATAGTATATATATAGTTAAATATTATAATTTATACAAAATGAACATCATGCTGTATTAAAGAAGACTTCAAACTAGAAATTGAGACCATAAACTTCTCAGGATTATGTTTACTGATGTTATTAATCAAGTGAGAAGTAGAATCATTTTCTCGTAGACTTCTACAGAAACTGACTTATTTTTGCAACAAGTGAGTTGACCTCTGCTGGTCATTCTAGAAAAGACAGGTTTTAAGCATCTCCGTATTTAATTCACCCGGTGACTACGTCCGTTTTTACAATGTAAAAACACATAATACTCACATTTCATGTGAGTATTATATTAAAATGACTTTAAACATAATCTTTCAACATGCTTAGTTTCACCAACAGTTAGCATTGTAATTTGTAAGTAAGTGTGGAATATGACCTTTTGCCATATCTGAGCAGAAAGGTGAAACTGCAAACAGCGTCAGTGTCAGATTCAATTTCATGGTTCGACATGATACAAATGTATTTATATGTCAGCCACGCTCTGCAGACCAAAGTGATACCGTTGTCTCCACGCTCTGCTCGTTGGGTTGGCAGTTTAAGTAAGCATATATTTGACCTTGTTCATGTTTAAAACAAGGTGTTTGTGTGTGTGTCAGATCTCTTGTGTGGGAGAAGGATACAAATTCATCCTTGCTCCTAAAGTAGCAACGATTATCAAGGAGCACTGTACCTAAGACTCACTCATCCGATGCAGTCTATCCCCCTCACATGGGTTTTACGATAAAAAAAAACCCCTCAGCAATCTACACACTCGCGGTACTCGCTTCCCCTGTAAAACCTCTGGCTCTGGAGCCGTGATCAAGATAAGTCTGACAATTTTACACAGCAACACTCCAGCAGAGCCACAGGGAAACTACTTTTTTTTTTTATTCCTTTACATGTTGTCCAGCCAACGCTGGAATGAATGAAGAGTTGTAAAAATAATAAACTAGTCATTCATTTGCAGGAGTGCTGGTCCGAGCAATGTGTTTGACTTTTACACCCAGCAAAAGGACAGTGTGGAGGGGCATTAAGTTAAACTGGATTTATTGGTAGAGACGTAAAATATACAATTAACTTTTGTGGCGTGACTAGTAACTTGCGGAGCTTGTTATACACCCCTGGAGGTGACCTTGATGCACAAGTGGTGCTTCACTGTTGTGGCCAGTGTCATTTAAAGGGCCACAGAAGGTTTTCACTGCCTCAACCTGCGGCTGCCCCCCGTGAGACCTCTCGCCTCAAAACAGGATAATGTTGGAAAAGCCGCTCCTCTGTATGGCCCATTGTATTTGCGTGGCAAATAGACGTTCATGGGTAATTTCACACGCTCGTAAAAATGTTAATCTACAATGATGATACTGCAAATGGAGTCCAATAATCTGATCTGACATGGTGAATCATCGTTGTCTGCTCAGCCTTTCCTCCTCTCCGTCTGTCTCGGCTCTGTCGCTGCTCCTCTCTCTGTCTTTCCCCCCACTGCCTCTTTGTTAACATGTGGGACTCGGTATGAATTTGCAAAGTATAAACTCCGCTGCAGAGACCACTGACATGCATGAAATTGCACTTGCCATTGCTTTGCCTTCCTGGCTGCGGCCACGCTTCAGGAAATGTCTAATGGTGCCTTTTAAACGGGTTAACTCTCAGACGGCCGGTTCAGGTCACAGGGAATGAGGGATTGACTGCCTGGTGAAGCCCCCTCTCTCAGAGGAAAAGCCAGCACATGTCCATGTCACCAAGCTGCCAACAGCATTCAGTTTAGTCAGGCTGGGTTGTGTAACCGGGTAGAAGATAATGGTCAGGGTGATGGTCATATAACCATATATCCTGTACTTCAGTTTCACTCTGAAGACAAATTACCTGCTTGTAATCACTTTGGATTGAGGACAAAAGTGCCTGTTACTTGTTTGGCTTTGCCAGTAAGTGTTTGCTGGCCACACTCCAAAATCTAATTGTTGTAATCTTCTGTAGTTACAAGTAATTCTCAACCCCTTTTTACACCCGTTCATTACTGTCTTTACATGAAACACCATCCCGCATCACAGAACAAGCAGAGATGTGGGATTTTTATTTTCAGCATGGCCTCTAGGGCAATGTTGGCCTGTCCGGTCAGTCGGTCCACCATTACCATCGGATGGATTACAATGATTCCCATGAATTTTGTACAGAAACTCTAACGGTCCCCAGAGGATGAATTGATTTTATTGAAATGTCTTATTAGATGGATCACCGTGGCATTTGGTGCACACCTTCGTGGCTTAGGAGCGGGACCTCCACTAATCGGAAGGTCGCAGCCTAAAGCTTAATGCTGGTTGGCAAACATTCCATAACATGTTGACAACACAGGGGACATGATGTTGGACATTGTGCCTAAAGTTTGAATGTGTTGCAGTTTCAAACGTGCTCGTGTCTCTACTGCCACTGCACTGTAGCATATACAGTACGTCTCTGCTGTTCTCCACCCTTATCAATTTGAATCCAAAAACATTTTTGGTTTCTGTGTCAGAATTTGAAAATTACTCGTGAGAAATAAAGGAAACACATTTAATTCAGAGATCAAGTTTGTTCACTGGCTAATATTTGAGAAAAAAAACGCTTTTTTTTTGTCCTGGCATTTGGAGACACAGCCTCTAAAGAGCATTTTTTGCAGCCTTGGCAATAATTGAATCTGACTCTCAGGCTTGGGCATCAAGTGAACAGCTCCTGCACTGATTTACTTCCACAGAATGGCTTGACAAAACTCAGTTACTTAAGGGAATCAGTCGTCCCACAGCTTGGTATTAGTGAGCACAGTTGTTTATGGTTAGCACAGGAACAGCAACACATTGTGCCCCCTAATAGTCATTGAATTGGATAGCAAGCCAAAGTCATTATCGGCCGTGTGTGTGTGTGTGTGTGTGTGTGTGTGTGTGTGTGTGTGTGTGTGTGTGTGTGTGTGTGTGTGTGTGTGTGTGTGTGTGTGTGTGTGTGTGTGTGTGTGTGTGTGTGTGTGTGTGTGTGTGTGTGTGTGTGTGTGTGTGTGTGTGTGTGTGTGTGTGTGTGTGTGTGTGTGTGTGTGTGTGTGTGTGTGTGGGAAGTGAGAGAGAGACGAGAAAGATGCCCAAATAGAGTATCCCATCAATATCCCATTGTTTCTTGTCACCAAGCAGAGCAACGCAGGGAAACAGTATTTCTTTGGGTTGCATGAGAAGCGATAAGCTGAATCCCTATTTGCAGCATCCATGTCTTGCGTCGCCATCGATGATAAACAGTTTAATTCTGATGACAGCTGGTCATGAAAAAACAGAGGGATCCGTATGTGACGAATGAGCATTAGAACACACTGTACATTCAGAGCTACCCCGGAGATAAAAAGCAAAGGATGCATCACTGGCGACTTTGACCGGTACATTAGAGCACTGATTCACACTCATTATCTCGCTGACATGTTACCAGCCCTGTGTGTGCAGCAATTAAAAGGCCTAAAGCAGTTAGATCAATGTCAATCAGAAAAAAGAGGATTATGTTTTACTTAACCGTGGTTTTCCGATGTGAAACATCTGTTATTGGGGTTGACTAACCACAGAGATCTTGCTAAAATTGTGCAATTTCCTTTTTTCACCAGAGACAATAATCTGAGACACGTGATTTATAATCTTTGACTCAAGCCTGTGTTCTGATTTGTTTCAAAAAGGACTAAAAAGTTTTTTGAGATTGTGATATTTTTTAGATTATAAGATTCATCCACACAAAAAAAAGTGTTGTCACCAATGACTGTTTGTCAGAATACACAGCCTCTGGTGACAAGGTTGAACAGGATTTTTTTTTTTATGAAGGCAACTAAAGCATAGCATGCAAAGGCAAGGACTGGGAGGCAAATGAGAGGCGGGCAGGCTAAGACGCTTAACGCTGTGCCTGAGATGCTGAGCAGCAGGCAGGCAGGCAGACAGGAACGGTTTGTATGCGAGAACACAATATTTGCAAATGTTGCGGTGGACATTCTCCAGAACTTTTCCTGCCGGCCCCCCCTGTTTAAAATTTTTACAGAGAATGTCAGAGTGAGCCCATGTGAGAATACAGCAGGAAATTCTCCGCAAGCTTCACAGCGAGCGCAACCCCTCGCCTGAATTGTCCTGCTGTCATGAACACGTCTGACCCGGACAATGTCCCGATGCATTACTCATATGTGAACAGCGAATTGTTTGGACACAATTCTTCTGACATTTAGAGAGGGGGGGGGGGACACACAGGGGAAGCACAAGGAAAGGGGAAGAAACCTGGACCATGACATTGCAAAAATAACGTGGATTATTAGAATCCTCAGGATCCTGACACCATCACTATCAATACCAAACCCTCAATGCAGCCTGGCCATTTTCTGTTCTTGCTCTGCTGCAAGCGTTGGCCAAGACTTGGCAGCCGAACCTTCTAGAAGCCCTCTGCCGTGGCGTGGGTGAGCTCTCATTTCTGCGAGCGACAGAACCGAACATCCTTGCGACTGGCCAAATACTGTATGACAGACCAAGATTGGCTATGAGTCACCGGGCTGTCTTTCTTGTGGTCACTTAATGAAAGCTTCTAGACTCCTCCAGTCACGGTTGTGTGACACTTCTGTGGGGTGAGCAGTGGAGTACAGAAGACTAATAACGTTGGGCTTCTTCAGCAGCAGTTGTCTTAAGAAAAACCAGGAGAAACAGAGAGGAGAGCACTGAAAATTTTGTGTTCGATGTATGATTGACGAGGAGCCGGATGAAGGACGCACCACATAAATTTGAACCTCCTTCAGCAAAACGCCAGCAGCTTGCAGACGGGAAGTGAAGTGGCAGGGTTAAAGAGGTGAGAAGTCTCCCATGGTGACAGGAGTGTGGCTATTATCATGCAGCAGCCATGGGTATTAAGTCATTTCTGCCCCGTCCAGCTGCCAGCTGCAGATAAGCGCCGTTTGCATGAACCTGTGAACTCACCTGCGTCTCTTGCAACATGTCCCCACCGCGCTAATTGGTGCATGCAGCTTCAGCACTTGACGCCCTCATATTGACGCAACGAAAACACTGTAGCTGCGCTGCGTGGACATGGATTTAAAATCAAATTCTTGAATTATTGAACTGCACTCGTGCTCTGTGTCCCCTCGTTTCGCTGGTAAAATTGATTTTAAGTGAATTTTAAATATAGGTTTTAGATATACTGTATGTGCAGTATTAACCCGGGCATAAATGTGACAAAGGACCTTCTGAAAATAGGATCCCTTTTTTCAGGCGATTTTACACCTGCAAGTTTGAACTGAGGTTCATGTATGTGTTACATTGTTTACATGTGATCTGGTTCGTTTTGGTTTCACACTGCAATTTAGGGAGCACACATAAAAAATTGGATGACATATGTACATCCTTTCGTCTTCACCTGCCTGGGCTGCGTCAGCCAATACTCAACATCGATTGGTTCGTAGACGTCGTCTGACGTCGGCAGACCGTGGTCTTTCCGTTTGAATGGAGAACATGGTTCATTCCGTTGCCACTGTGATATCTTTGTGGTATTACCACCAGCATCACTACTTCATGCGCTCGACACGAGTTTAAATTTGGGAAAGGAATGTCTTCTACCTGCAAAAATTGGGATAGCTCCAAGGCTCATTTTTGCGCCTCTACTGCTTCTGCTTTTTACTTCATTTTTTTAATGCCGTCTCAACTTCCTGCAATTGGTCCGAAAGTCTGAACTATCCCCAACAAACTATAATTGTTCAGTTAAATCCGGACCGAGACCACCTCTTTTCGTCAGACTAAATCTTGGTCCGTTAGTCTTGACTGATGTCCGAGTCACCTTACACACCTGTTATTTTGTTCGGACTAGGTAGGCGTGTATTAAATTGGTATGTATAATAATGATATGAAGAATTTACCGGAAAATGACTTACCTTTGCATTCACTGTTCAGTTGATAACAATATCAATGCAACATTGTAACGCTGACAGAAACCAGGAGCCATAAAACCCTGTGTAGATTGACGACTGAAAGCCGTGTGCACACAAACGCAGAAACATGCAAACGCATTATCTGTCAGGTTTTCTCTCCGATTTATTGGGCCGCACCACCGTCACATGCACAAGCCTCATTTCCACTGACACAGTTTGCCATGTAAATGGATGTAGAATCGCCCTTCGACCCCAGTTTGCGTATCGCCACTTGTGTGTCGGCTCGACCCTTCATTAGACCCGTCGGCGAGAAGATCTGCAGAGAGGAAGTGCCGTTTTTTATCGAACGCCAAGGTGCTGCACCAGCACCAGAGCAGCCGTCATTACGTCGAGGCTGTTACACACCTGAGGCTCTTTTAGCAACCGTGCCATTAATATATTACGCATACAAATATTTCAATCATCATTATTAAACTCCTGGAGGATAATCAATGATTAATGCATAGTGATCATTGAAACAGATTTTTACAGAGTAAGCTATTTCACGACTGAGGATAATATCCCTTCGATAGCTGTGCAGCTTGAGTGTACCGCTGACTTAGGCTGAAGAATGTTAAGCTATTCTGATAAAGATCAGGATAGAGGTGAGTCTAACAAGCCGGAAGTCTGAAATATGCACATAAATCACCACTTGGGAGGATCGAACCCACCCGCCCCCGCGCAAAGACGCCTCCTTACTCCATACTCATCCACCACACTTTGTTTCCTGGTGTGCATCTCTTTCCCCCCAAGTGGATCTGCTAAATGTTCCGTATGTTTTTCTTGCAGAGTTTCCTCTGTTGTCCTTATGTCGTACTGTTTCGTAACTGTCGGTCCTGCTCCCAATTCCCAGATCCAGTGACCCCGTAACAGGCAATTTGGACTGACTCAGCCCCGGCACTTTACAGACATGGATCCTTTGTCGACTCACCACATGTAGGTCACGTTGGCGCTCAGGGTTGCAGCCGACGCAAGACGACACAACCTCCGTGCTAGGTTGTGAGGGGAGGAGGAGAAGGAAATTAAACGGACTAATTAACAGTAGTTATGCGTGTGACTATGTAAGTGATAGCGACAGCGATAACGATGATCAAATCTGCAATGGCGGTTATCACAGAAATCACTCACCCCTGCTTCAGATGCCAACTTGTGGGCTTCTATTCCTTCAAAGGCTTTGCTGCTTTTTAAAATGCAATGGGGTGTTTATCGTCTCTGCCCTGTTTGGTGTTTTGTTGCACTGAGTTATGTTGAAGCGATTATAAAAGAGCCTCTTTTTAAAAAAGCCTTTGCTCACCGGGGTTGTTGTTTTTTAACCTTCTTTCCCTGTTGTCGAGTGCAGACATCAAAGAAACAGTTTTGTTTTTAATTTACATTACATCAACCGCCCTTTTGATTGGTTCTGTAAAGCCAGCAATGACAGCCATGGTCTCAAAATGCTTTCAACGGTTTCCTGTTCAGCGCCAACACGGGGAGCGGGTGAGTAAATACAGATGGGCAAGTCAAAATCCAAAAATATAACTGTCACACCAGACATTGTGTGTTTGTGAGCTTTGATTTCTTTTCTGTTTTTTTACCGTCATGGAGTGAGGGAAGTTGTCGCTTTTGATGTTTTAAGTCCAGGGCAAGGTTAAGCCTTGTGATAGGCTCTCGTAAAAACAAGTCAAGGTTGAGGATTTGCTCGGGAGCATAGGGGTGCGCGTATGTGGGTGGTGTGTGTGTGGAGGGGGGGGATTAGGGGCTAAAGATTAGAGTCACTAATGATCCTCAGGTCTGTGTTGTAAAAGCTTCAGCACAAGCAACATTAAACCTACTCACGGCCTGTCATCAAAAACAGCGCGCGGCTTAATAAGATTCACCAGTGAATTCTAGCCCACGGCCCTGTTTCTTCGTCTTCCCCTGCACTCGGATAACGTGCCGATAAAATGCTGTAAGTGTTGCAAAGCACTCTCTTGACCTTGATAAGGCAACCAGCCAGGATGGGGGGGCAAGGAGGAATTTATACATCATCTTATCTAAACAGCGGACGGCTGGCGGAGCAAGCACAAAGAGAGAGAGAGAAACAATTTAGAAGTAGAAAGCGATAGAAAATGAGTATGGAAGAGGGACATAAACAAGGAAGAACGGATGGGAGAAAGCTTGCTTGTGTGTTATAACTAAACCTATATCTTGACAGAAATAGCCCTTCAGAATTGACTGCATTTCTGTTTGCTGGTAGAGAGCACATTACAAATAACTGTCTCCAAGGCATTAATGCATTTTGCCCCAAGTGTAACAAACTTAAAGGGCATTATCTGTCCCGTGAAAGCAATCACACCGCAGTCATTGATCGCTATGAAAGTTAGACGACGGGGTGTTCAGCTGGCCTTTACCCGGCGGAAACTGCAAGAGCGAGGAGACAGAGTAACTCGCTCGGACATCATACGTCGGTGGGCACGATCTGTTTGTTGTTCAAACTGTGGACATGCACCCACTTACCTTCCATGGTGCATTGAAGTCAGAGAAGTCTCCCAAGTAGCACCTTAATCATTGCTGACTCATCTTTTTACCCACTGTCGAGAGAGGCCAAAGTAAACATTCATTGGTGCAACAGTGGCTTGAGCCATACAGGTTAGGTGCAAGGCACTGGGGAGTAGCTAAATGGTAAATGGGCTTTTTTTTTTTTGGGCAGTTGTTGTGCCTGGGAACCACTGATACGTGCTGGAAGTGGTTTTCAAGTGTATCTTGGTAAACCAGTCAGCCGGAAGCATACTCTTTGTGCAAGGGCGGCATTCTGTGGGTCAAATGTCATTGTGGGCCCACATGTCTTTGTTTTACATAAGCAAAATAGTGACCGTTGTTCATCTTCTTACTTAAGGGCAGTTATCAGCATCCCTTTGCCTTTAGCGATTGGCAAATTTTTGCATTTTCTTGCGAATATGAAAAAGGCAGGCGAGCAGTCCACGTGGGAATGAGGCTGGGAATCCCTAATTTAGTGTCCTCCTTCATCACCAGTCCCGGTGGCTCACACAAGCGCAAGAGGGACTGGAATTAAACAAAGCGCTTGTGCACAGCGGCCAATGACCCTCTCGAGCCGAGTGTGGCCAAGAGGAGCGCGGCTGCAAGAAAGAGGGATTACCTCTGTAATTCCGCCCATGAGGGCACGGACGCGCGGGCTTGGACTGATCGCTGCAGGGGAGCGAGTCCACACACATGCACTGTTCCGGATCTGGTTGCTTATCTGCACACCTGACCGATGAAGATCCCTGCATTTGACTGGCACTAAGTGGCGGTCGACTCGTCACAACTGCAGTCGAATCACCAAGGCAGCAAAATGTAGTGACATTGTTTCCATTAAGAAATTCACAATACCAACAAATGATTTTCGAGAGCCATGCTTAATTCATCGAGCATGAATCTTAAGCCAGGGGAGCTGCAGAGACAGGCTACAGATATAATTACTGTTTACCCAAAAATCCACTAAGGATCCTCTTCACCTCCACTGACTCCAGGAAAACACATTGCTAAGTGAGGTAAACAAAGAGACTTTTGTCATTACATCACCATCCCCTCAATGTCACGCTATGGTATATAATATACTAGAAACATTTGGTAATGAGTCTCCAATTCTGTACATAACTGCTCTTTGCCTACCGCCCTGACGTTTTACACCCCACTAGGCATGCTAATTTGGAAAAAAATACAAAATTGCTTCAGGGGGGAAATATTGTAATTAAACCAGCATAAACCAATATGAATTTGTCACTTCTGAAGATGAACACGGGTAAGAAGGGTTCTGCACGCGGCTTGTGCGAATAGGGGGAATATTTGACATTCTTGCAGCAAGAAGCAAGTCACAAAACTCCGGGGCATTGTGAAACATAAATTCGAGTGGAGAACAAATGCTTCTTTCCGTTTTCTTCCTCTGAAAGGATGTGTTTCTTTTATCAGTCATACCCAAATTACTAGTAAACATTCATCCATCACTTAAGGGGAGGCGGCTGCATTACAACAAAATGCCTGTAGTGCTAGAATGAAAGAAAGAAACGCATTAAAGAATGAGTTTGCAGTGAGGCAATGGCACACAAATCTATAATAACATCCTCTGCCCGTAACACACAATGAGGCAAACCGTTTTTATTGCGGCGGTAGTGTTGTTATAGCTTCAAGATATGACCAGTGAAAGATTCCCAGATACATACACAGCTGAATGTCTGTTATTGTTCCTCATACAAGCAGCTGTATAAAGAAGAAAAATCTTTTCTCCAGCCAAGGGGGCTTTCTCCCTCACCTGCTTTGTATTTTGAGAATTTTAGTTGGCCGTCTTAAAACCATTAAGTTAGTTTTGAAATGAAAGTTGCTGTTCAAATCACACACACACACACACACACACACACACACTCAGTTTGTTTCTGCACACGCTAGCCAATGCATTTTCATTATTTTCTCTGTTCTCTATTGTCTCATGTGACAGCGAGTTATGCATTCGATATTTCCATGGATATGAAATGCGACCGCCCTCATCCCACTCTCTGCTCTCACATCTTCCCCCTGGTTTGTGATGCTTGTCCTCTGAGGCCCAATGAGCTTATCCATCTCCAGTGTTCATCCAAAACCATACATGCAGCGGTGGCACCAACCCCCGAGAGAAAAGGTGATAAAACATCCCCACTCAGCATCTTAAAAGGGAGCTGCGGTTTCCATAGGAACAGGTCGGAAAGCAATTAGATATGAGACGCAGAATGAAGCTTGATGAGCCATCATTCTGGAATAGCCCTCGAAATTCCATCTGTGATGTGCAGAATCCTCCAGATGACTCCCTATCTTTCATTTCCTCCTCTCACTGCTTGTGTTTCCTCTGTCTCTCCGTCCCCCTCTTCACCAGATGCTAGTTTGAAGCACACTTTGCGCAGTGTATCTCATCTTTGCGTCATAAGGGCCCTATTCATCTTCTGATCAGCCAGCATGTCTTAAGTGGAGCTCGATGGCACGGTGTCGCTTTCTGAAAAGGCGAGAATGAGTTGACGAGGATGTGCTGGAGATGCAAACACAAGGAGGGGTGTAGGGGGAGGTTGGGAAGTAAGGTAAGGCCTCAAGGAGAGGGAAGAAAGAAGAAGGGGAAGGTAAGGACAAATTGGACAATGAGGAGGACAGTAAGACGGCGGGGTGACGACAAGAGGGAGATGTAGCGAACGGTGACCCCCGCTTGGGGGCTGCAGTCCACGCTCCATTAAGGCTCATCTGCATAATGTTCCTACTGGCGTCATTAAAGATGAGCAGAGATGCCGGAAACGTTCTGCCAGGTAACACATGTGATAGCATCTCCTCCTTTCCTTCATTACTCCCACCCTCACCCCTCCTCCCTTTATTCCATCACCGCCATCCGTCTTCACTCTTCAGTCCCCCCCCCCCCCCGCCGACCTTCCCTCACACGGCGTATCAAAAACGCAGTAGAGAGCTAAAGGAAACATCTGACAGTCTGCAACCCTCTCCACCTCTCATCCATCACACATAAATGCTTCCCTCCCCTCTATTGCTGAGCTGCCACCCCCCTACTCATTTGTCGGTACATGTGCTGCGTCCCTTTCTCTCCCTCCTGGCATGTATCTGCTTGTTCTGGGCGAAAAGCATGACTGCACGTCAGCAGCAGTTTAGCAGTGCACATCTTTCCTTGGGGAAATGAATGGATTTCCTCTCTATTTTTGCCGCGCATTGCTATTAGACTTAAAAGAGAGTGACAAAAGCTCTGGTGCCGCATGTTAAGCCACTGGTAAATGGATAACATGGACCAAAATGTACGTTTTTCCAATAAAACTCAGTATTAGCCATCAAATGTGAGCACCAACCAATACAAATCAATGGCTCCCGGGAGAAGAAATTCAAAATCACATCAAATACGATCCATCACATCCCCCTCCTTTATTCAGTCAAGTCTCTTGACATAGAGAATAATGCCTGCTGTGGCAATCAATAGATTTCCTCACAACTAATGTCACGCTCTGTTCTGCTCCCTCCCACACACCTCCTCACTTGTTGAGAGAGAGAGCGCAGCACAGATTTCTTTTCTCATTTTCCGCTCACACACTCCATTTGCTTTTACATCTTTGTCCTTCTCCCCCAGCCCTGGTCCCTCCCCGCTCTCTTCTCTTCCGTCTCCCCTGCCATTTGCTCTCTCTTTCTACCTCCCTCTCTATCTCCAACAGCTGCTGTTGCTTTGCTGTGTTTGCAGCCTACGCCTTATCTGGCCATGAATTCATTTAGCTGCCATTAGATGCCTCTCCACAGACCCTGCCCAGAGCTCTTCCACAGGAGGGAACCCATTTAAACGGCATAATTCATAACACAGGGAGCAGTGGTACAGATGGAGGAGTAATGTGCTTTAATGCTGTCAACTGTGAGTAAACAAATAGCTGGTCATTAATGCATGGGGGGGTAGTGGATCATCCACCGTTGTTATCATTTAAACAGAATATGTCACGGTAAGCGCTGCGCTTTTCACATCAAAGTATTCCCCCAGCGAAAAGACACATTCCATGGGATTTATGATGAAATGTTGGGTCTTATTCTGCACGTATGCAAATTCTGCTCAACTTTTAAACCTTTTATCCAACTTCCCTGGATTCTCTGGCACTCGAGCTTGCCATCAGCATATTTCAGCACCTAACCAGCTTTGTGGTACCATATGTCCCAAAATCATGCCAGTTTCTGACAAAACCTTGTCTTTTCTTCCTTCCTTTCTTCCCCATTCCCCCTCTCCCGCCCCATTCTTACAACATACTACCAGACAGACTGTAAAACCGCGTAAGACTTTCTGGCACAGTGCTGAGCTGTTTTGAATCCTATTTGAAACACAGGGAGCACTGTATGAATTTGTAATTACATCTGAGCGCACAGAAACAGTGTGGAGTACCCCAAGGACCCATTTTTGGGCCTCCTCTGTTCTACATGATCCCATTAGCTGAAATTATAGAAAACAACAAAATATATTACTATATTTCTGCGGATGATGCCAGCGTTGTTGGCTGAGCTTCCCCCGGAGCTACTCTTCTCCTCTTGAACACCTTGCGAACTCTCTATAGATTTTTTGTTGTTCTTTGTGGAATTATTGATGGTTTACTATTCAATGTGTGTCTGTGTTAAGTTACTTTCTTGATCCCTCATAGTTGGTTCCTGTTTTATTTTGACATTCAAGTCATGTTCCCTGTCTCTTGTCTTCCCTCATGTTTGTGACTTTTTGAGCATTGTATTTTCTGTTTAACTTTGTTGTCGTGCTTTTTTCACTTCCTGCCAATTTGTGTTTCCTGCGTCTGTGATTGTCTGCCCCGACCCGGGTGTGTTTCACCTGGTGCAATTGTCTCCACTCCTCTTGTGTTTATCGTGTCTGTGCTTCCTTTTTGTCTTTGTCAAATCTTCCTTCTTTCTTCAGTTTCTGTTCTGTGATGTTCCTGATCTGTTCCTGCTATTTTTGCACTGCAGTTTTGCCTTGAGGTTCTGTTCAGTTTTTCGCCTTGTGTTTTTGATCTTTTTGATTCCTCATGTGGATTATCTAAGTTAGATTTAGCTTCCCCCCCCCCCCTCCTCTTATTAAATGTACCGTTTTACTTCATGCATTCTTCGTTTGGGTCCAGCTTCATCTATCACACACCTCACAACAGGGTGAATTGTGTGTGGTCTGCCTTCAGAAAGAGCCACAACCGCCAGTTTCACCGTGTCCGCAGACTTTCCTTCCTTTGTATCTCCTGGTCCCCGGTGCGATCACAAACTGTCTCACAGCAATGAAAACAGCCGAATTGATTGAACTAATTCCAGCTCTCCTCGACATCCATCCATCTGTCCACATTGATAGTGCACACTGGCACCAAAGACATCATGTCTTGGCAATCTACCGAGCTGCACTACGAACTCAAGGCTCTGGCCTCCACAGTTGAAAGGCTGGGGAGGCCAGAGCCAAAACATGACCATGTTTTAGCTGTATTTTTATACTGCCCCTGAACTTGGTTTTATTAATCCCTTTGAATACCACTGGACCAAGTGGGACCTGTTCAAACACATTGCATCCTAACAGGAGAGAAAAAGGACAGTTGATTTGAAACCATATTCATTTTAATAGATAGTCAGTTAGTAGTTTCCCCTGCAAGACTGTTTCACACAATGTTGGTCCTGCCGGTTATAAGATTAATGCTGATTCTGCTTTTGCCCCCCCCCCCATACTGTTTCTACTGTTCATTTATTCATTCTTGTCAGGATCACTAAACAGCGGTATGTCCTTCAAAAACTAGGGCTGTTTCAAATACTATTTTTTGTGACTTTGTATCTTCACTGAGAATTATCCTCGTGCCTACGTCAGTCATAACAGGAAAAAAAAAGACATTTTAGCAGTTGTTACTTGCACCCTTCTGTGGGTCATTTCCCCAAAATGTTTAGTTTACTCCAGACTTGATTTTTTTTTATATCTTGCAGTCTTAGTTTGAACCTGTAAGCCTGTCACACGGTCATTGCTTGTGCAAGCACAAAACTATCACCAACACGAAGCATTCGTATATTGATTTGGACATCAATTACCATGGCAATGTCCGAAGCCCCGAAGCCTTAGGTTTAGCCAGAAGCAAAAAACCCACCCACAGTCCACACAGAAACAATCACATCACAGTTAAAACCACTTACTCAACCCCCAGCCAATAATCAGCTCACTTCTGCTAAATCAATGTTCGATTTCTAGCCAACAAGTATTTTATCCGCAGGGTTTTATCACAAATAACACATATATCACAGAGTCGGGGTTAAACCCCATATTATCAAATCTTTTCTCCCTAAAAATATGTATTTTTCCTCCAGCCTTGAATGACAGGACCGAGGCGGTGGCCTTACAGAAATGCGTTTAGCTGTGCCCCAGTCTATCCACTGACTCTCCTCCTTAGAGATTCAGCTTTATTTTCAGTAATACATTTCCTCTCTTATGTGTTTTTTATTTAATGTCCCCCTAAGCTCACCTTTAGTTTTAGGTGTTTTCAGATCAGTCATTATGTCTCAAATTGACAGAGTCATTACTGTTGGTGATTGTTGGGATTCATGTTTATTGACCCTCTTCCAGGTCATTTACTCTTGATTTTTATCAAACTTGTAGATTCTTTAAATTTAACCCCGATTCACTCACCGTTCTTCGCTTCTACTCATGTCTTTTACCACCTCTAATACATCATTTAATTCCAGCTCAAAAAAGAAAATGCCCTCGCAGTATATGAGCTTGTCGGTCTTTTTAATAACTCTTGTGTGAACATTTTAGATTCAATCTCCAGGCGGATATAAAAAGTTGAAAACCATCTTCTTTACTATTCCTGAATGAAGATTTATGGGACAATGTACAGGAAGGCTAATGGGAGCTGGAAAAGGGGCAAACATTGAACCTCCCTACAACGTCTAGTATTATCAACAATATGCAAAGAAAGAAGCTCGGAACACTTTACACCGATCCCCTGCATCCGTGGTGAGACCATTAAAGCCAAGTCATCAGATAGCTTCATCACCTCCGCTCAGCTCCGATAATGTGTCTTCATATCATCTCACTCACAGAGGTCTGCTCATGCATATTAATTAGAAAATCAAAATGAGGAAGCTCCTCCATCCCCCCCTATCACTTTCGCTGAGGTATTAATGAAAAACCATTAACATGTTAACGACCAGCATACTGTAATGATCAATTAACTGACATTATATATGCATTTATTCAATTTGTGCTGCAGAGTTCAAACATCACAGGAAACCATTAAATGAGAGGCCTCAAAAAATGGAGATAATGGTACGTACAGTGTCTATATATATTTACTATTTTTCCCAGTGTTGGTAAACAAATGTGTGTGATGTATTTGTCTAGGGCTTCCCTAAGCCAAACACTACTCTTTCCTTCCTGTGGGGGAGGAAGAAAATGATTCTGTTCTCCGCTGAGATTTGTCCCTAGTTGCTGTTGTCGTGGCTTCAAACTGCCGGGTCATTACCGCACTGCAAGCAGCGTGGCTTAATGTCTTTTGACTTCACACTAATGACTGACTCTGCATCTGTCCCTACAGGGAAGAGCGCGGACAAGAACACTAGAAGGAGTCACGCTAACTTTTTATTTGCGACAATTAAGGCGGCGATTCGGAGATCATCAGTTTCCCCTCCGAACGTTTTTCCAGAAGGTTTGTTTTGGGTTTACACATGGACGCTGACAAAGCGATCATGTCCCATTAGGGGAGAGGCAAAAAAGCGGGGATGAAAGGAAGGGAAAGGAGAGGGCCGCTGAGGAAAAGAGGAGAGGAGAGATACTAAGGGGAAGGAGAGGATCTGAGAAGAGAGGAAGGAAAGCATATAAGGAAGTATAAGAGAAGGAGACAGGACTAGACCAGCTTCTTTTCCTCTCCACCTTCTTTCCCACCCTTCCATCTTTACTGTATCTCTCCTCGCCCTTCCTCTTTCACTCCTTTTTTCCCCCACGCTAACCCATGCATATTTAACGTAGCTGCATCTTCAAAGCCGAGAACTTATTCATTAGCATTTAGACTGTTAATGAAAGCGTGCAGAGTGCGAGCACCCTCGCTGTTTCCCTACACCTCGTCTCGACTTCCCACATCCAACCCCTGCACCATCTGCAGCACCTCCCCCCCGACCCCAAACCTGTCCAGGCCCCCTCTGTCTTCCTCTCTCTTTACCTTTTGGTGTATTCAGCACAGAATCCAATTACAGAGGGATGGACTCCAAACTTAAAACAGAGAAATGTGTGGGAGAGGAAGCTGAATCCTGCAGGGTTTTCTTTCTCTCTTCATCCGCCGCCACCTTCACTTCCAGCCAGCGTTGCTCTAGTCGTGTTTCACCCGTCTCTTTCTGTCTCACTTCTCCCTCCCGTTGTTGTAGCCCCGCAGGGAGGGAGGCCGGGTTCCCAGCGGTCTCGAAGGTGAGTTGTTCATTTCCTTCACATGTCCTCATTCTCTCTCTCTCTGTATTTCTTTTTTCTATAATCTCTCTCTCTCTCTCTCTCTCTCTCTCTCTCTCTCTCAGCCTCTTGCTGCACACACACCGAATAGACTGGAAGCTGCTGGATGCTCCGCTAATTGGACAGGGAACAGTGTTCCCTTCTCTCCTGTTGACTTCCACTCAGTGAATGGCGTGAAAAGTTGGTGCCTTTTGTCCCGGCGACCTGGGCCGAATGCAGTGCACGTCTCCCTCTTTTCTCAGCTCGCGGCCTCGGCTGCCGTCTACCCCCTTCATTGTCTCTCTCACAATGCCCCTTCCTGAGGAGAGAGAAAGCCTTTGAAGCCGAAGCTAGACACACTCCAAGTGGGGCTGGATCTCTACGCACCGCCTCAGCGACCCCAGATTCAGCGTGCTCCCACACAGGTACGCACAGGAGCCCCGTGCAGGTGACCTGAGTGACGGAGAGCAAGAGGGACAGAGGGAATACAGAAGGAATAAGGGAGGAACTGTAGAGTGTGATGGAGGAGGAGGAGAAGGAGGCAGAGGTGGGAAGGAAGACGGACACTTGAGATAGTGGGTGTTTTGGAGGAGCGAGGGGTCTGGAATGAGAGAGTTAATCTGCAGAGGAACAGATTGGCTTCCAATCCCTCCCTCCCTCCCTGTCCTTCAAAGCAAGGCACAAATTCAGCACTCTGACACACACACACCCACACACACACACACACATGCACGCACACCCACCAACACACACACACACACACACACACACACACACACACACACACACACAAAGGAGAGAGAGAAATCCACATGGGAAAGACTCAAGCATGCAGCTCATACTGCGAATGTGCACATGCAATATTCACACTGACGCCAACAGCATATGCAGGTAATCCGGTTCCATCACACTCATGGATCCATGAATACTGTATAGGCTACACACCCCTCCGGCTCAACTCAGCGGCTCATTGTTTCTCTCCATTTTTCGGCACCAAGACACTCGCTGGTGACCGGAGAATGGCGACTTAAAAGATATGGGTCAATGAAACACAAGGGACATTTTAGCTCAAAAGGAAATTGATTTCTCAGTGGCCCGAGCGGTGAGCTGACCTTCGCGAACCTTGGCGGGGCCTTATTCCCTGCGACTTTATGAGAATTGAGCCGCTATTTTTGTCCCGTTTGTTTCAAACAAGTCCCACAGCTGAAGCCGTGGCCCCTTCAGCATTTCGCGGTGGAGCTCAATTGGTTTCAACTCTAAATAATTCAAACGGTATTAAAAGACTGTGTGTTATTGTTTTATTTTCAGGGAATACTTTGACATTTCGGGAAACGCACTCATTCGCTTTCTTGTCAAGAGTTAAATGCCACTGCGATTAAAGTTCTAATCCTTAAAAATCCTTGCCTTTTTAATGTATTGAAGTCATGACGTCGTGTCCTGGTACTAGCCTCTGCTCCTTCAGCATCTCGAACTCAGTGCAATCTCTCAATTGCCATTGCTCTCATCAGTCCCTCTGAAAAAAATGGCGCATGTTCGTCCACATCCCTTTACGGCAGTTGTTCTTAGAAACCTTTGAAAATGCTTTGTTCTTTCACAAGTTAGTCGCAAATATTTAATAAGAAATTATATTAGATTATTAGACTGCCCTTATCTAAACATGTGAATGGCGTGACATGCTGTTGGTCCAAGGCTGTATTTGTAGTAATTAGCGTTTGTACAAATGTCAACGGGCTGCGAAGGAGCCGCATTTAAGTTAAGATGTAGAAATATAATTTATTGATATTTTTGCTTGTGTGTGTAGGTGTACGGCCGGGTGGGTGGTACCCTTTAAAACGGTGATCATGGCGTAAGAGGGAGAAAAAGCACCGGATAGCGGGTACTGTCACTTACCGCAGTCTCATCCAAGTCTCGCTCGGTAAATTAATAGGATCTGCATTTACAGCTCAAAGACTTTGAGACGACACGTCATCATTAACGGTGAAGGAGGTCTTTTTGGAATTTTGGGTTCAGACACGCTGCTTCGCTCTCCCCATGTGGTGGAACAACTGAAGGGGGTTACAGGAGAGACCCATCCTTACAAAAGTTTGCCCCTATAGGCTGTTAATGGAGGTCATGTCGTGGTCCGCAAGGACCAAGACCTCCAGTGAACTCTTTATAGACTTTTGTTGCATGATGGACTTTATTGTTTATGATTCATGTGATTCCCTCCCTGTGTGTCTCTGCTGATGCAAAGTTACTTCCTTGTGATTACTCTCTTTGTATTTCCTGTTTTATTTTGTAAACCACTTCCTGCGCTCCTGTGTCTGATTTCCTGTTACTTCACCTGTCTTGTGTTTCCCCTTGATGGTCTGCACGTGTTCCTAATGTGTCTCACCTGTGGCCCGTTACCTGTGCCCTCTTGGATATAGTCTTTGTGCCTCACGTTGTTCTTGTCGGATCGTCTGTTTCCTCATGCTTAGTATGTGTCAGCACAGCGCTCTCTGTCCACGTTCCCGTGTTTAAGTTTTGGATTATCGGAGTTTGAGATTTGTCTTTATTTTTCCCCTTTCAAAGTCTGGAAGTCAGCTTTTGTTATTTTCCCTTTAAATATTCCTTTTCCCCCCATAACCTGCATTTTTTGGTCCTGCTTCAACAACGTCGTCTTTCTAGTCGAACCAAACCCAGGGATTGTTGTGTCCCTTTGGCCGTCTACGGCTTCATACTTCACCACCCAAGCACTGGATTTAAAATCGCCTTGACGAGCACGAGGGAGTCACGTGAAATGGTGCGGCGTTATTTATTATGCATATTTCGTATAGGCTATGTGTTATGCTGCTGCTAATTCAAATGGAACATTTCCTCAACTGCGCTACTAAGTGGCTTTAGCTGTAAAGCGCACACAGTAAAATGTGAGACTGTAATTGTACCAGTGACAGCAATAGTAGTATTTACCACAAGAACCATGGTTTTTTAGGATTATAACTTGAAACTTAATAAAGCTGGAGCCAGCAGCTTGTTGGCCTCATTTTGTCTTTTATACTTATGTGACTTCTTAAATTCCAGTGGGATTGAGCTCGCCGGACCATCGTAACATAAATATCCACCACAACCTTTTTATTGTATTTCACAATGATGAAGGGGATGCAGGAATAGAGTCACAGTGTGCAGCAGCAACATTCACATTCACAAGAAAGTCAGTGTGTCCCAGTGTGTTTGTGTTTTTGAATGAGCAGTATGTGCATGTTCTGTACAGTTCTGCCGTTTGTCATCAAAGCAGACAGATGTGTGCCGCAGATGTTTAACAGGCAACCAGCAACTGTGATTGATTTTTTATTTTTCCGTATGGTTCGAAGTAGTCGTGTTTTCAGTAACGACGACATGTTTCCTCTGCTTACTAGAGATTTTTGTGTCTCTTGTGAACGGACGAGAGTGTTGAGTGCGAGTTAAAGAGTTCACATTTCTTACTTGCTTTAATAGTTCTGCTGTTTAATTGACTGAGCCCACTTTCCGTTTGTCTCTCTTCCATTATTTCCTAGTTGACATTTCCACCTGTGTGCTTTTTCTCCCACCTTCCAGGACGTTCTCTGCGAGCATCAAGTCGCTCAGACTGAATCAGGCGACGATTGACATCATTGGATCTGCTTATTCAATGAGCTCCCAGCGCCCTGTGCAGCTCCGGCAGTAAAGGTTTGCACTGCTGACGTAAACACACACAGACTCACTCACACACACACACACAAATGTCTAAATTGATTGGACCAGAGCTGATTTCCCTGGGCAAATATGTGATGCGTGGTTTCTTTCTTGGGCTGGAGCTGTCCGCTCCATCACCTGAAATGTATACTGCAACACGTGAGCCATGAAACTGAACCATACGCGCGCGCGCGTGTGTGAGAGTGAGATGGAGAAAGAGGAAGACGGTGGTTATTCAAACCAACCACAAAGGTTTCAGAGGGATTTCGTGATTAGAACATGAATTAAATTGCATCTAAGTGTTTCTCTTAGTTTTTCTCGAGTGGAGGCCGTTCCACTGTCTCAAAAACAGTTTCAACGGTATGTTTATATTCTCCTCCTGCCTCTCCCGCTGGCTAACTGGCCAAGATTACTTCTATCATATGCAGCCACTTCCAAATTTATGCTGAAAATGGTTCTGATGATAGTGGTTCATGAGTAAACACTGGCCGGTGAGATTGGCATGAGCGCGTCTGACCTCATTTGGGGCTCACCCTGTTTGGCGGCGCGCAACGTTAATTTGTTTCGATTGATCCTAAAAGCTTGTTAGTGGAGGCAGGACATTCATACAAAGAGCGAGACGGCGGCCTGATATTCAAAATTGTGAGATAGCGAGACCGTGAGGTAATGTATCAATTTACATCTGACAAATGTGCTGTTGCTGTAGCACAATTCATGTGAAGCGTCTCCCTGCCATACGCACACAAATCCGAGGAAACAGATACTGCACTTACATGATGGAAAAAACAAAAAAAACAACAACATCCCCCAATTGTGTTCTTGCATTTCTCCCGCAGTAACAGATGGTGGAGGGACTTAATGGTTTTATGGAAATTACAAGACGCGTTCATCCTCTTCAGAAATGCAATTAAGTAAACAAAACCAAGCACCTCATCTGTTAATTGCAATAATTGTTAATTGTAACCAAAGTGCCATAATTAAGTGACCACCGTACGGTGAATGCGGGGAACGCCACACACAGAGCCTGCAGTGCCAGTCGTAGATATTCGGTTTGATTACCGGTACATGTCAGCTCACTAACTCACACAAACCTGAGACAGTGACAGGATGTGCTTACGAATACAGTAGATCTTCTTTTGACAGGACACAGAAGGAACAGATGTAAACATTAAAATCAATCACGGCTGAATGCCATTCAGCTGCTTCAGTTATGGAATCTCATAGTATTGTTCTTGTTGGCTCACTGAAAAACGCACACACGACACTTGAAGAGAACAGAGCCACTGTTAATGTTGTTAGCGAGGGTCTCAATTTCATTCTGATGCCGCCGCATACGGGGAACTGACTGATAAGTGAGTGGCCCCATCACTGAGAGTCGATTCACTCTTCTCAGTGACGGTGAGTGTGGGGTGGAAGAAAGTGTAGAGCATGGTATTTGTCACTGTTAAGAGTGTGCAACTGATAGGAGATAAGCTGAAGTAGGAATTGAAGATATGTGGGTTGGAGGCTTTGAAACTTTGGAATTTGTTCGGCATTGAGGGAAGGAAAGGAAAAATCTTTGTTTGAGTTTTTTGAAACAAACCGGCGTGATGTGGAGAATTTAGTTGGGTTTTATTTTTGAGCTCTGGCTCACACAAGAAGAAGAAGCAGAATATTCGCTCACGAAGGGGCGGTATCATTTCAGCCTCAAATGTTAAAGCAATCAATGTATTACTCGGAACTTATCATCATTAAAAGTTCTCCAAACCTTTACACAGTGAATTTATCAGAGAACTGTTGTCAAACGTTTTATCCCCAGCTCTTATCTGTTGTTACCCGTAGCTCATAAAATGCGATGCATTGCTATATGTTGAAATGCCGATCTGTTTATTGCTAAATAATATGATAAAAGCTAATGATATCACAAATTGCTTCAAAACAACATAAACAGATGAATGGGGATGAATAGAAACACAAAATGAAAGGGAAGTAAATAGAAAATTACCCTAAAGCAATTTTCAAATCCTCACAGCCTCTGAACCAAACAACCAAATAGATCGTTTGACTCCCTGGAGCATTCCTTGCCCTATAAAACTATTAAAACCACTTTTGAAAAATAAATGGGTAAGCATTGCACATTGTGTGAAAGGTTTGCTTCACCTTAACCACAGTGGTTAAGGTTATATAACGATCGTCGGATTGAAACAGATTGGTCAGTGTTTTGTCAACCCATCGCTCCGCCTGCACCACCAGTGAGTCACCTGGCGTCCTCCTTTGTTCCAGTTACCACAGCCACTAGAGGGTTTCGTCTCTAAACATATCATTTTAGAGCATTTGCTTAAAAGAGTGATGCCGTCTCAAACAACTGCTAGATGTCAATAAATCATTCATAGGTCGTACCTAGCTGCTTGTACAATATGGTAATTTGCTATAGGAAGGGGAGTTTCTGCCTTTTTAAAGGTGAACTGTCCACAGTGTCCACAGGTCTTTAGTCCACAGGACGAGAGAACCCAAGATCAGGAGCCACCTCAAAAAAGCTCTTTCTTCTGTGGTTATACGCCTGGAGCGAGCCGACCCCGAGCAGACGACCTCAGCGACCTTCTGATGATACAGCGCTGAATCTCTGAGGACTGCGCGGGGGCCAAGTGATCACAAGAGCCCTGAATTGGATGGTGAGCCGTGCAAGATGAATCAAGATCAGTGTCGCACGAGATTCTTTGGGAGGACCTCATCAAACGCTTCCCATTGGCAGTTTTTGGACCGCTTGTAGCAACAGCTTTAAAATCCGAAACTGTCCTCGATCACAAAACGACCACATAGGTCAGTTGTTCGAGCAGCTTATTACGACCTATGAGGTTGTTTTAAAGACGGCAGACGGAAGTAATGGTGCTGATTCTCTGCCATGTCACCCTAACCCTAACCGTCACCCTTACCTTAACAAGCTCATCAAACATGCTTCGGTAGATCAAATAAAACCCCACACTCCCAACTGTTATGCTTTCGTAGCATAAAATATAGTTGCATACAACAGCCTGTTGGTCACTCTGTCGCTCTTTTAATTTTATGTACACATAAACCAATGCTATTAATATAATACTACAATTAGAAGTATATGAACAAGTCACCCCCTATGTGATTTTCTATAGCTATACTGTAGGTCAGTGAGTTATAACAACAGTAAATTAACAGGCTATTAACTGATATGTTATAGATACTTGGGTTTTAAAAGTCATACACCGTCTTCACACTGAATTACTGTCATCAAGAAGAAAACTGAAAGTCATTTCTAATTATTTAGAGACAGTTTAATTTATAACTATTAAATTAATAACAGAAAAATGTACTTTTGAAATCTCCCGTGATTTATCATTTGCTTTCCCCTCATGCATTGTAAAGCAGTGGCAGCCATGAATTTCCTCTTTGTTAACTTCCACTTGTGTCCCCACAACTAGACAGTGGATACAAAAGCCTGGTCCTATTGTACGGCTCTATGTCCTCCACGGGTTCATAGGTATTCACAATATTTCCATTTCCCCCAGAGGGGATTAATCACGATGCAGGCCATCACAATTTGTTCTCTGAAATTTGTCATGTTTGTGTGCGGCGACGCTCGATGTTCTGGAACCGCACGAGCATCGACTCCATCAATCAGTATTACCACAGTAACGTTGTGAGAGCTCCACTTCTCCGGCGGCCAGTGGAGGGGAAAGGCAATTAGGCTATATGCAGGTAGCGTGAGAGGCAGAGGGAGCGAGAGAGAAAGAGAACATCTGAATAGCTGTAAAAGGATAGACAGGAGGAGAGTGTGTTTATTCCCCGAACCACTTCATGTTTTTTTCACTTTGTACTGTATGTCTGTTTGATAATTGGCATTATTAGATTGACACCGCCTCCCTGGGTATAGGAGGCTGAATGATACAAATATCAAGTGTAACCACCTGCAATCCCTTTCCTTAGTTTGGCAGCTGAAAAACTGCCCTAAGATTGGTGTGGGTTAAAGGACTATGCCGCTGTTTTTTCTATGTGGTTTATTGACTACAATAAGCAGTAGTGCTGTTTTGTTTTTTTCTTTCAACGTTTTCCTCCTCTTACATGCAGGAGTGGGTTTCCACCCAACTCACTCCTATAAATATCAAATGCTGATGAAAGGCAAAGACGCACTGCAGTCTTTTCCTTGGTTTGTTTGAGTGTAAATATCAACCGGGAGACACCTGAAAATTTGCCGTGAACAACAGTGAACCGCATTTTACAACATCATAATAATGTTCCCATGCTATAAATATGAATTGTAAAGCTCTCTGTGCACTTTGATGAGTAACTTCTGCATCTCAAACCTAGTTTAACTACGTACTAACGGGTATTGTTTACATAGTCAAAGCCTGAGAAATATGCTCCTTCACTGGCCAGGCGGTACTTTTCCCGCCTGAACCCCACATACGCCATTCTGCTGTCATCACTAATGCACAAGATGTAAAATTGTGGATGATGTTACACAGCTGTGGATGTGCCCACATTTAAAAACATTTTAATTAATGATCTTTTCCTAAAATCTACAGTGCCACGATTTATTCGCAACTGATAGCCATTTGTATTTGTAAGTATGTATTTGCCCATTTTTGAAGACATTTGCCTTCACTTGGTTTAAAGGACGAAGAATACACCTTCTCTTCTTCCAAAGCACACGGCAGGTCAACCGTCAAACAACTTTCAAAAAGTTCCAGTCTTCCCCTGCTTCTAAACGGAACCCTTCCTGGGCTCTGGGCTGACCCGCTGAATCAATTATGGGGCCGACCAATCAAGCCACATGTCAATAACTCATCCCAATTAAGGCGCAGCGCAGAAATCGGGCATGCGCCGGCGTCCAGGCCGCTCTGCTTCCCATCGATTCTGTGCTAATGCCAGGCATTTGTCCGAGGCTGCCGGTGAACTTCCACTGGGTCTTTCAACAAGTGCTGTAATCAAGTCTGCAGATAAAGCTAGTAACAAGCCCAAAACCGTCAGAATCCATGACCGAGTTCTGTGTGTGACACGGAGATTGATCAGTGCCGCGCTGCAATATCACATTTAGCGGGACGGGGTGGACGGTTGTCACACTGTCATTTTGTTGATTTGTGTTTTGATGTGCTTCTTTCCGTTTTTTTCGAGTGGTACGAAATAACAGCATTCTCCATTTATTTTCTATTTTCAGCAAAATAATTCAAGCAACCTGCTATGTCTTGATTTACCGTCATGAAAAAATTCAGGTTGATGAGGAAAATATCAAGTAAAACTGAATTGTTGTAGTTTTATTTTTGTTGTAGACCATCCGTACCAGTGTTTTTTTGATCCTAGTGTCAGTACTTCCTGTTGCCCCAGGAGAGCTATGGCAGGTTGACATTATTTTTTTGCTACAATCCACATCCACCCCTGTTTGACATATTTTGTTACTTTGTCACCTTCAGAAAAACATACTTTTTTATAGTTGTGCTTCCAGCAGTATGACGTACACAAGTATACTTGACAGCACAAGTGCGGAGGCACTTCCCCCCCCCCTTCTCACTCAAACCGGAGTGGAACCATCTGATTTTGATGGATTAGACTCATTATAATCTTCACATAGACTTCTATTAAAAACCTCCAGACAGACACTCGCATTATAATCTGTGAGGGAGACATCTTTAGGAAGAGAAAGACAGGAGTATTTCCTTCTCTCCGTCTCGAGTCAGACTGACGGCGATGATATTTTTAACCTAGAACGACAAGCGGTTGCCTCTGTGGCTGTTATTCCTCTACTTGGCACCATAGAATATTTAGCCGTGGTTGCTAATGCTATTCTGAGATCTATTTGCATTAATCAGGATTTTTATTTAAAGATTGCATGATACTCATTACACACGGGGAACTCCAGGCAAACACCGAGCACACCCGGAGACCAAACACGGAACTAGACACGATGACACCGACTGGAAATCGAGTCAAGTGTGTGCTTGCACACGGACAATGAAAAGCCAAAAGATGTGATGGAAAAACCGAAGCATTGTAATAAAAGCCGGCCCAACCATTTATGTCTGAGCTAACCCCTCATCATCTTGAACAAAGGTGCAGAAAATTGACCATTCTGCTTGTATCCGTCATTCACAAATTAGATAACCTTTTACCTCCTGCATTGCTAGTGCTCAAGTTTGTCAGAGCGCTGCGGCCTAAGTCCTTCTTTTTTCGCGCCAGAAATGTTTCCGCCTAATTGGAAACACTGGAAATCTAATTCAGAATAAGCTCCTAATCTTCGAAATTTCATTTTCTTGCAGAAGTGCGTTAATGCCATGCCTCCGTGTTGTGGAAACAATGAGTGCGGAAAGTGATTTTAATGAAAGAAAGTGCCCTGCCTTGGTCTGATTAATGAGCTCATCCCTAATCCTAATTGTGTCAAAGGCAGGATTTAACACTTCATTTTCTAAACAAGCACCGGGGTGTCGCGGCACAGTGTGGTTCGCTATCAATCTCACGTGAATATCTCCGGCGGTGGTTCATTTTGCGGTGTGTACAATAGCAATGGGGGCATGTACCTCTCTCTTCAGGAAATAATTGGCTGTAGCTGTCAGTAAATACATGGTTTAAATTATAACCCCCCTTATCAGCCGCTCGCCAGTCCTGCCTTGTGTGAGAGGGAGCGGGGGAGCGCGTGAAACCAAAAGTCTTCTTTCACATTCACAATTCTCCAATTTTCATATTAAACTAAATCAGTTCAAGAAATGAATCTTGGCATTAGTAAGCCTATTTCCGGAGTGTGCATTCTCCCTCGTCAACCCTGTTAAACCGAGTTGGGTTTTTTTCTTTTCTTCTTCGTGCAATTCAAATTGCCTTGCGTTTTCAGCTCCCAGTGATTGAGAGCAGATTTCTCAAGAGGCAGACAAAGTACAGTAATACCTGGTGGAGATGTTTCCATCCAGCCAGTCATCCATTTAGTCTGCTTATTTCATAATCCTATGTTACAGGCAAAGGCAGACTGACTCATTTTATAGTAAGAAATCTAAACCTTTCTCTGGACTTGGAGCCATGTACAGATTTTTAAAAGCAGACAACATCATTTGTGTTGTCAATTTTTGTACTATAACATCAATTGTAAAGATATGGTTTGAAGCTGATGTTCCAATAATTGTCTTAACGTGTAACTAGCAGCAGTTAACTGTATTGCCTTATCTATAAGTCAATTTAGATGTAGATGATACACGAGTATAGGACTAAACCTTAGTCAAAATGAAGCAGAGACCAATGATGTGAACATTCTGTATTTACAGTTTACACTTCATTTTGGAAATATCAGTCGAGGGAGTCCTTTGAGTAGCAGATGCTCTGAAGCTTGTGGTCATATCACATGGTCTGCAGATGGAGTTTACCACCCAAATGTTCTCTTTTGAGGAGCGAGCACCTCATGGTCTTCACACCCATGTCGGCCTGAAAATTGAGGTTGAGTTCATTCTGGACCGTGAAAAAACCAAAACTTTGTACAGAGCATATAATGAAATATTGATATATTGAGCTATATTGATATATATTGATATATACAAGATCACCAACTTTAAATGTATCCTATAAAGTTTTGCTTCCTTTATGATACATTATATAATGTGTGTGTGTGTGTGTTCCACAAACTGCATATCTATGTCTCCCTTGTCCTTGTTGCCTGATCTTTTTTGTGTAATATTTAGTGTTTGTTTTGGTTCCTCGGTTGTTTTTGCAAATCAATACATAAATGCATACAATTACATTTTTAAAAATGTCAACTTAAAATGACAGAAGTCATTATAAATGTAGCCTACGTCGTGATTAGTAATGTGGACGCCGTCTGCAGTGCTCAGAAAATGAATGGGCATCCATGAAATCCCGTGTGACTCGTGAGGGACCTGTGGGTGCACACACTGCAAAAAATATCCACTTGCGGGTAATTGAAGTATCCAGCGTGGAAATGTCTTTTCGATGTCAAAGGATGAAATAAGAATGTTGGCTTCTTTTGCAAACCAGTTTTCTTTCTTTCTTTCCTTCCTTCCTTCTTTTTTTCAGGGATGTTTCTCACTTGTGCACACGCGAGTTCCTTCATTGCAGCCCTTTGTTGCGCGCACACTTGTTTTCTTCAAAAAGCATGCGAAAGATTGTGCGTCATTTTTTGCAGCGCGTCTGAAGTCATTCTCCGTCTCATTCAACAGCGGCCAAGGACAAGAGAGCATCAGCAGAGAGAGAGAGAGAGAGAGAGAGAGAGAAGAGGAGAGAGAGAAGAGGAGAGAGGGAAGGTGCCTCCTCTTCGCCATTGCCATAATTGTCTCGCCGTGTTGAATCGATGTCGGTGTAGACGCTGCTCTGACGGGAGGCGATCGCAGGAGAAGCTGGGGGATTTAACTTCACGCGCTCACACGCACGCGCGCGCGGACAAACCTATGCTCGGATTTCGGATTCGGTCCTCTTCGCCAATGCAAAAAAGGCAATATGCAGCGAAGCCTCGCCATCCTCTACACCAGTTTACTGGGGCTGTGCTTGGGTTCGAGCTCAAGTTTCCCAAGTAACATCAACATAGGTGAGTGACAGTGACGCGCGCGCATTGGCGCCTTTAACTTCCAGGGTTTGGGTTTTTTTTTAAAAAGAGAAAGAAATGAACGCGCGCGCGTGTGTGTGTGTGTGTGTGTGTGTGTGTGTGTGTGTCCGGTGAGTCCAACGTTAACTCCTGGTTCTCTGCCGCTCAACAGGAGGATTGTTCCCGACCGAATCGCACGAATATGAGGTTTTCCGCTTCGCCCTCTCGCACCACCTGGACATCCCCAAACTGGTGCCGCAGGTGGACATGGTCAAGATGGGCAACAGCTTCTCCATGACATACGCCTGTGAGTGTTATATCTCTTCATTCTAAGCTGCTATCTTGCCGTATTGGGTCTGCCCCCCCTTCCTCCTCCTCCTCCTCCTCCTCTTCATCATCCTCTCCATCCTCTCAGTCTGTTGATCGACTTGTTCCAGAGCGCATGGAACTCCACGAGTAGAATGAATCGTGCGCAGGTGTAATCACCCATGGGCCTCCACTGCAGAGACTCGCGTGTTTTAGTAGGTTTGGGGCTTTGAACTGTTGCGGGGGACTTCTCTTTCTCTGCCTTCCTCGGCATGACTGCAGCGCGTTTTGGAGGTTGTGTTTTGTTGTTTGCGCTCCGGGCACGCCACGGGAACACCAGCCTCAGCAGCAGCACAGATCCTACAGTCATGTCGCTTCAGCTTTTTACATCTGTGCCAATTGTTAACCGGGCTGCCACTGATCCCAGTGCGTCTTTCCTTTATTATTATTATTTTTTTTTTTTTTATAAAACCGAGTTAGAAAACAAAAGAGGCAGAGCGCAGATCAGGGCTCTGTGAACAAAGATTTTTTTTTCTAATTAGCCACCGATCATTATCCGATTATCTTTTTTTTTCTTCTTTTTCTTCTGGAAGAAACCCACACCATTAAACCCCTGTGACCTTTCCAGAGGCACGTGCATGCATGTATATCAACTTTCAGGACTTCAGGTTGACCTACTCTGTCCATGTGGATCGATATATGATCTGAATGATTGTGGCAGTGCAGTTTGAAAGAAGATGATATACATGGTGCCGGTTGGATGGAGTCACTGTGGCGACGGTGTGTGCCATAATGTTCGCCACACAATAACTCAGTGTCAGAGCTTTACAGCGGGAAAGGCCCGTCTGACTTGTGTCTTCTTTCTTTACCCTGCACTTATCCCTTCTTCCACAAGATTATGTCACCCTACAGCCTCTCCAGCCACGCCCCCCCCCCCCCCTCCCCCAATTCCATCCTCCACTCTTGAATTTGCCTGTGACTCACTCACACTAATGTCAGTGGAGTCGCAGATTTTCCAGGAGATACCCTCCGACAGCACCGACCTCCTCTCTGTCCGCCTGCCAGGTGTGTGACTTTGTCTCGGTGACGGGCATGTGGTCGCTTCAGCCGGACGCCAATTGTTTGCGTTGTCTTTCCACTTTGAAACCTGCCTGGAATGCAAACGCATGGTCTTCTTTTCCGTCTGCACGGGCTCGCACGCAGTCACGGGGGTTTCAATCCCCGCTCACACACGAAAACAAAGAAGTGGAAGCAACATGATGCAGTTTTGTGTTCGAGCATAATGGCCTTGTGCCTGAGAGGTTTTTAATGGAACGTGGTATTCAGCGGTGGCTGCCACTGAATGTTGAACACTGTCACTAAAAGGGACATTTACTCTCATCTGTACAGCACTGATGTCCCCGTACTGTTGTGTAATTTACCATCAGCTTCCTACCCGTTCACAAAACCAGACTTTATGAAGTTCATCCTGTCCGGAGTTGCCTTCATAGTGTGAATCATTCTGCAGGGACAACTTTGAGAATAGGATAAGAGCAGTGTAAAATATTTAGAAATATATATATATGTCCATTTTGGACTCAATGGCGTTTACCTTCTGTTGATTTGATTTGTTTTATCAGTTCCAAACTGTCATTGCCATATTGGGTGAAAACGTAAAAACAGATCTTTTTTCAAAAGAGAGACGAAGATGCACTACACGAGTCTGAGTGTTCAGTTAAATACCGCCAGTGTGCAGGATTTACTACAGTATATCCAGTCTGTTTATCACCCGGTATGTCAGAAAGATTCACAGTGGAGGGAGAAAATGACACCTCTCCCCGCCATGTGTCGCTTGTTCCAAAGGAGTGTTCAGATGTGGGAGCCTATGGAGACGTATCTGTGAGGGGAACCGGAGGGCTCCGGGGCTCGCTTATAATGAGTCAGATGAGGAAAAAACAGCCTATTCTTGGCTTTTTATTTAGTAAGCCTCTGTGGCATCTCTCGCTCTCTCTATCCTCTGGCATCTGTGTAGGATGTCTTGAGTGAGTGACAGTTCACCTCTGTAAGTGTGCGTGAGTGTGAAAAGCAGCGGGTGAATGGCCCCTTGTGCACAGGGATGAATGGGGCTCCGGATGAGGGTGATACTCATCAGCTGGCTCCTATGACTAGCCACTTCCTCCAGAAGCAAGCCCTTCCACCACACACACACACACACACACACACACTCTCACTGGCACCTGCCCAAGAGCAGGGGTAAAAGAGCCGAGGTTGGCGGCGGAGGAGGTTGGGACGACTAGGGCAAAGGTGAAAGAGGACACTAAGAAAGGGGGAGAGGAGGAAAAGATAATGAATAGAAACATTAAATAGTTAATGGCGAAGCGATTAGTTTTATTTCCCGCCTCTGGAGACATCAGGGTTGCGATGACGCCGGCAACACTGTCGGCATGTTGCGAGACAGGGTAGTGGAACTAATCTGCAACTCTTCTGTCTTGTGTTCTTTCTGCCTTTCAGCACACACACACACACACACACACACACACACAGACACAGACACAGACACACACACACACAGACACACACAAGTCCTAACGTGGTGGAACACACGTGTTTTTTTCGTGGATCTTGCCTCGTTTTTCCTACATGTGCCAGTGTTTTCACATGTTCAGTGGAAGCACTTTACTGGACTGGCTCATTTTACGTTTCCTGTGGTTAAAAATAACCACGGGGGATGCAGTGTGTACATGGAGAATATTAGTCACTGTTCTCCTCAGTTAGATATCACATTACCATAATCTGCTATTGACTTGGTTTATAATAAGGATGTCACTGAATCGCTAGCTTCGTGCACAATCCCCTGCAGGCTCACGCCTACAATATCTGCATTTCTCTTTGATATCCTACACGTGTGCGGTGAGATTTAGTCTAAATATTTGCACCCTGCAACAAAATGTACCAGTTCAGGGTTTTCCTGTGTATTTTTGAGTTAGATTGAATTACCAGTCACTAACTCACATTTGATTTAGTGTCCAATCCAGCCGTCCTGATGATAAACCGTTCATTAAGACTAATTAGTGTTCATGGAAAAGACAATTTGTGGTGTCAGTGTGATGTGGCCAGCAGTATTTCCCCGGGTCTCCGAGGGTCAGTTAAAGAGGACTGGAAGAGGATCTATGAGGCAGCCGTGATCAATGAACCGAGCACCGCACGGAGGCCGGACCAGCCGATCGATATCGCACAGATGGGGGAGGGGGATGCTTCCCTCGGGGCAGTCCTGGAGGACAGATATGAATTGCTGTCGGATGTTGGGACGTATGTACGCCTGTGTCACAGAGAGAGTGTTTAGGGAGAGGTCAAGTCCAGGGGTGGTGGAACGTCGGTGGTAAATCAAATCCTGCATTGTTGGATATAAGCTCTAATATCGGTGATGCCAATGGGCTTCCTTTCAATAACATGTAATAAAAAAAACAATGCTTTTGCGGTATTGGATGTATTTATTATGTCACGGGCGGAATTGGAAGGTGTAAGGCTGCGATCAGGTTTTCCTCAAGAGCGCAAAACGGCTTTGCTCTTTGCAACAGGATTGTGATGCCACAGGTAGATGATGAGGAAATATTGAGGGCAGATGCTGATATTGATGCTGATGTTCTGATAACCCATTGTTTTGTGTAAAGACAGCCACCCCTCATTAAGAAGTATTTAACAGAAAAGTTGATGTTTGCAGTAGAGAGAATCGTGTGGATGCATGTGTTGAGTGGGATGACTCCACATAGACATATTTCTTCACGTACCTCTGCCAAGGAGGTTGTGTGTTATTCCCCAGTTTGTATTAGTTGATTGTCAGCAGGATCACGCAAAAAGTACTGAACCGATTTGCACCAAACTGTGGAGAGACAGGGCCGGGACCGCCGAGAACCTTTTACATTTTTTGATGCAGATCCAGTGAAGGGTTGGGGGCCAGGAATATATATTTTTCATCACTTCCATTTCCTCAGCATTTGTAAATGAATAAAATATGGATATTGATGCAAAAAAATTCATACATTTATTACATATACAGTATCTATGAGTTGATACATTTTGGTGCAGATCCAGAAAGTAATCTGGATGTCACAGATATTTGTACGATCGTTTGGTCTTGGTGTAGAGGTTTATTCTCGATGGAGTTTCATTCTAGATTTATTCAGCGATAACGTCTTGTTCACCAAATATTTGCAGAGATTCGAGAACGCCCTGTCGTCCCTCAGGTGTGACAAGGCAAGACACAGCACATTAGGTTGACCGCTCCTATTTGAAAAAGAGAAGGTGTATCACTCTTTACCTCAAAAAAGTAATGTGTCATTACCTGGTCAACCAAAGACGAAAATATTTTTTTTCAGTTTAAAGCTTAAACATCAGATGTGTTTCAGTGTATTGACATGTAAAATACATTCTGTGTAAGTCATGTCCTCCTTTTATCCCTATAGGGAACCACTGTTTCAGGCCCAACCCCCACCCGTGTGCTGTCATGTTCCCAGAACTCAGCAATTACTCTAATGAGTACAATGTTCTCAAAAATATGTTCCCAGTTACTAATAAACCAAATCCACAATTTAACATGCATGGAAAAAATGTGTTCTGTGTCTAGTGCAATGTCAACCTGGCTCAAGTTTTCCCTCATCAGTCCAGTATCATGACCTGACGTCCAAATAGAAGTGTGTGCAAGCATGAAACTCCTCTTCTCCACACACACACTCACACACACACACACACACGCACGCACAATGGTTAACAAGAGACAGAGCTTGTGCAGATGCATTTAATGTATTATTCAATGCACCACATCCAAAGCTATCACTCCATGGAGCTATAAGCATAAATATGTAATAATCACCTCGCAGAGGGGGAAAGAAAAAGGAGAATGGAACTGGCTCTGGTTATAACTTTAAATGCTTAAAAAGTACTGAGCTCACCATCGGACCTTCCCGGAGAAACTAAAAAAAGAAATATCCATCTCTCTGTTTGTTTCTATCTTTCTATCTGTACGCCTCTTTTGCCCCACGCTTTCCCCAAACAACACCCCAGAAAGGAATATCTCTGCTGGGGTTCAAGTGTTAAGAGGGAGGGGTCGGGGTGTGGGGGTAGACGTGGTGGCCAGTATCAGTGATGCTCCAGGGTGTTGTATTTTGTAGTGTTAGGACTGTGTCAGTCACCGACGTACAGCTGGGGTACGACTGACTTCCACAGCGCACGTTCAGGGGCATTACTGTGTGTGTTCAGTGTGTTATTGGAAAAGGCGGACGGATAGCAGATCACCACTCCCTCCTGACTGTTTGGGACATGGCAGTTATTTGTCTAGGAGAGAACAACAACAAAAAAGGAAGAATAGAAACTGATGGTGGTTCTCTTGGGCCACAGTCTGGCAGGTGCTGGTTTGATGAAGGAGAGGGGCTGTGATTTTTTTTTTGTGTGTGCTTGTGTGCGTGCCAGGGATAGAGAACGGCCCTTAGCAATCAATGCAGATCAGCCAAAACTGCTCCCCCAGCAGCAGGGTGATAGAGTGTGGAGCAGATGGGGGGGGATGGAGATTGTGTTGTGTTTTTTTGCAGAAGAAAGGCATGAGTGACGTGCACGGAGCAAGGTCGAAGGAAGAGACAAAAGAGAGACATGGAAGGAGAAGACAAGCAACCTGTCATTTAATCTCCTCGCCCTCTGTTACGGCCATTTTCTCAGAGCCACTTAGACGTAACCCCAGGAGCCAATCCAGCACCTCGATGTGAAGACGAGGAACCCAGTGCCGCCCGTCGCTCTCCAAGTCAACGCGCACGCATTCGTGGCGGCTGCGTTCACTCAGTTTCTAGTTGTGCTTCCAGGCCTGCTCCGAATCCCTCTCTGTATTCATGCAAGCTCACCAAGTATTTAAAACAAATCTGTCATCTCTGGGGGTCTGAGCTGAGACGTGCGGGGCTGGCAATTAGAAAACAACGTGTTTGGGGATGAGGCCCAGGAATCTGTGCTGCGGGGTGGAGGGACGAGCGCCGCGTGTTGGCAGCTGTCATGTTTTTTGCAGCGAAGACACAAGCAGAGTCCCTCTTTTGTCGTACAGTACATCTAAGGAGCCCCAGTGTACTTTAATGAGGAACACAGCCGACAAGCATATTAAACAGTGCCATGTAATGCAATTGCTCTTACAGTGACAACAAAAGGCTGCCGTTGTCATCCGCGGCGCCGCGCAGACGCTCGGATGCTCGCGGTGCTAAAAGACTGCCTCGCCATGACAACAGACCTGCAACAGTTACTGCGAGTTGAAGACGCAAACACGACGAGGAAAACAAAAAGAAAAACAACAGCAGCAGAAGACAAACACACTAATATGTGTTATTCCAAGGGGGTTAGCTCTAGTGCCAACCTTGTGATCAAGCCAAATTATTATTATCAATAATAATAACGACAATAGCCTTATTTGTGTAGCAACAATAAAAACAACAATGAAATTAGAATTTGTTGACATTAAAATTCATAAAAGAACATTTCAAGAAGGGATTTGAAAGCAGTAACACATGTAGCACTTCACCTGGTTTGTCGTTCCAGAGACACAATCGCCTTTAGTCGCCTATCGGGCTCTAGGAACGACCAGAAGACCACCAGCCCGGGCTTAATGGATTCCTTACATTTTGTACAAAGTTAATTTTACAGTTTCCCAAATGATTTCCCAAAGAGTTTAATGCATCACCATAAATAATCGGTATTGTTATATAAAATTACATCTACAGGGAGAGAGGATTTTATCCATATGCGTGCGTTATCCATGAGTAATGTACTACTCCTGAGTGGATTTCAGTTGCAGTGCTGAAGTTGTTTATCAAGAAAGGTTGCACTTTTGCTGGTTCCAGCTCCTCTAACGAGACAATATTCTGCTCTTCTCAGTTCCACGTGGTTCTTAATGGAGTATCTTTGAGTAGTGGACAGTTGCTTTAAAAATACATTGTACTGAAGGACGTCATTGGAGTCTTGGGAATGCTGAGGGGCATTTTTCAATTACATTCGACATATTTTTGGATTTTCCACTCGGGTCCATTACGAAACACTATTTGTCAGTGGATTGGCAGGAACTTGCGAAGAAAGTTGTTCATTTCTACAACGGGCCCTAATGAATTGGCACGCGGGCCGTGTGTCCGCCTAGTTTTGCTCCGCACATCAACCTCCCTCGCTTCCTCTGTCAGAGAAACGAAAGAGTGTGAGCGGGGACCATCCCTCTGCACCTGTCGACGCTGATTCGCCGATGGGGGGATAATTGCGAAGGGATGCTTGTTAAGCAGATAATTGCAGTTTCCGTACCCCCTGAAAGGAGTTGGTCTGGGCCAGGTGTCTGACCCGCTGCCCAGGTAAGCATTTATCCAGCCCGCGGCTCGGGCCAGATTGGCCGCGTGGTGAGGAACGGCGAGGAGGCGCGACAATGGCCCAGCATGAGAGGGTTAGAGAGTGAGACGCAGGACGAGAGAGAGGAGAGCGATGTTCGGAGCCGAGGGGAGTGCTCGCACACCCTCAATTACCCATTTAATGAGGCGATGCAGTGCCATTGTTTTATTACTTAGAGGAAATAGGAGAAATCTAGATTTCACCGCGCGGTCCCCGTTTCCCACTGCTAGGCTGGCATCTGCTCCCTTTGTTCGCAGCAGTCTTCCCATCATCTCCTCTCACTGACACTAATGCTTCTGTTTGGTCTCCTCCCCGGCAACCAGCTTCGCCTTCTGTCTGCCCACGTCTACATTTTCACGACACGCTCTGCTTTTTGGCTCATCGCCTTATTAACCTTCCATTATCCCCGTTTCAGCTAATGAAATCTCCCGTGAGCATCCGACGCTCACCAACATTCATCTAGGAACTGTTTGGCCGGTCATCTGCTCCGTGCTCCGAGCTCAGTGTCTCACTCTCAGCCTCCTTTCCGTGCCTGTTTTTTTAATATCCTTTCCATCTTTGCCTCAACTATTACTTTTTTTAGCTGTTTTTTCCTCCACCTTCTGTATTATTGTCTTTTTTTGCCACACACACACACACACACTGGTTGCAGCAGTGTCACAAACACAGTTTTATTGCTCTTCCACAGGCTCTAGATCTCCCCAGAGCTTGAGGAGCTAAAGCTGTTTATACTGGGGAACAGCGAGTGCACCTCTCTGGAGCGCAACACTCCATGGGGCATATGGGCACTCTGGAGAGATGGGAAGGCAGTGAGGCAAAGCCCACCAAGCCGCCTTCAAAGAAACTACTTAAAACCCTTCTAAACAGAATATGCATGGATGAAATAACCTCCATGCTGTACGCTGACCCGATATCACCGGCGTGTGGGTTGAATAATTTTTTCTCCAGAGCAGATTTCAAGGTGGTTGTGGGAGATCCCAGAAGAAGAAAAAAATCATATCTGGAGACATTCATGCAGATCCACGTTGGTGCGGCGTCCCAGGCCCCTGGGTCCCCTTTTCCTCGGCACGGGAGATTGATTGCGCTGCGCGCGTCATGCTGTGTTGCAGGGGCTCGCGGAGGAAGGCCTCCCCCACCCCATCGCCCGAGGGATTCTTCACAAGCACAAGCTGTGCGAGACTCAGCTCTTGTCAAAATCAGCGAGACATTTTTTTATGTGCAGCGTTGACGGTGGGTGTAGTTTGATAAGTGTATCAAGCGTGCGCGCGTCACATGTGAGTCGGGTATCGACCTCTTTTTCTGGTCCCTCTCATTAACATAGCAGATTATCCCTCTGGAAGATGGATGGGACCAGGGGGACCGCAACACGCTCTCTGTTTTTATTACACACATCGTCTGACAGTTATTAGCCATGGGTGGCTGAGTGGAGGATGATTGTGTGTGTCTTCCGCTGTCTGGTGTCAGATGTGTACATCTCCGCTCAAAGTGCTCCGCGGTTGATCGAGTGACCCTTCACCCTTGCGGAGGTGGTGTATATTACTGTCTGATGTGACAGCAGCCTCGTCGCTCCCATCACCCCTCTCGTGTTTCAGAGGGATACCTTAAAGTAAATATGAAAAAAAAAAAGATACAGTGGCATTGTGAGTCCTACACAAGGAACTGTGCGCCAGCCAAAATGAAAACCGGCTTTAATATCTGCACTATATAAGAAAGGAAATGAGTGGAGAAGAGAGATGGGAGATGGCATGTAGCAGAGGCCTCCTGGTCAGACACATTCCTGGGATGTTCTGCTTCATTAATCTGGAACTTAACCCCAGGCCCGTGCCTGAAATTGTTGATATAATCACCCGTACAGGTTTGGATGGTAGCACATGGAGGGGTCTCTGGTTGATGGGAATGTCATTGGGTGTGCAGGTGTTTGTTCGGGATTAGATTAATAAAAATCTGTACAATAGTTGTCGAGAGGTCTTGACCTAAGTGGCAACCGACTGATTGACCAGCGGTGCCTTTCTTGGGGCCAAGCTACTGCCGGCGTGGCCAAAAATGCTAAAATTGAATTAAAATGCCTCAGGGTTTTGGACCACTTATTGAAAACAATAAGGTTGTTCCCCTTGGGCTGTGTGAGTTTGCCAGGGGCATTTTCAATGAATTCTGACATTGTATTGACAAAATGAAAAATGTAATAATGGGGAGGAAAAAAATTGATGAATCTCTTTTTCAATCAGTCTTGACCGACACAGAAATCGGATTTCACTTCTTCAGGCATCAGTCCGAAAGCTGCGGTCTGGTGTTGCAAAGGTGACATTGGATGGACGTCATGTGTGTGTAGCTGTAGGAGTGAGGCTCAGTGTGTTGCTCTGGGAATCTGACAGGGTCACGCTGAGGTGGAGGACAGTTAGGCCGGAATCAACTGCTCACTCTTCCCCTGAAAAGTCTGTGTTCATCGATGCCCCAAAAGAAGAGAAGACGATCTCATTCCGTCAGATAACGGATTCATTTGGACTTTGACAGTTGACAAAAGTACTCAGAGAAGAGAAATTGCACCTAGTTGATAAGTGGTCAAGAGGAGCAACGAAATGAGGGGATATCTTCATTTGTGGAGTCACTGGACATGTCAGTCCACAGTATTGAGGCACCGTGTGAAGACCTTTACAGATGGCTGAGCAAGAACCCTCCAATCAGCACGCTCCCTCCAGCTGAACCCAGTTTCCTGCTGCTGTGAAATTCCCTCTGTACTGCTGACCTTAATGTTGCTCTGGATAATAGCATGCACGTCCCAGGGGAGAGGAATAGTAGAAAAACTCTGCTCCGTGTGTGTGTGTGTGTGTGTGTGTGTGTGTGTGTGTGTGTGTGTGTGTGTGTGTGTGTGTGTGTGTGTGTGTGTGTGTGTGTGTGTGTGTGTGTGTGTGTGTGTGTGTGTGTGTGTGTGTGTGTGTGTGTGTGTGTGTGTGTGTGTGGCGCAGGCACATAATATATATAATGTCCTTGTCAGAATTTGTGGTTGGCATGTTGTCACAGTAAACCCATGAGTCTGGAGTACATGTGTTTACTGAACCAACATGCTCACGAGACCTTCCCTTTATTGATTCTCGCGAAGCTGGCTGTGTTTCCCCCAAAAGAACATTTGAAAAATAGTTTTGTGACTGCCCATGGTAGAATTCAGTTCAACTATATTGATTGTTGTGGGGATTTTTTTTTATTTTTTGCAACATTTCAAGCAACACAGATCTATTTAGAAATGAATCCCACATTCACACAAAGGAGCAGCTCTGTGTTACCTCAGTCCTGCACACAGGTTAGTGAGCAGCTCCAGCGGGGAGGCAGGCGGCAGGCGGCAGGCACAAGGGCACCTTGGCGCTTTTCACTTACACATCCCTATGTATCTGGCAAATATTTATTTTAATTCAGTATTGACCAGTCAAATAGTCCCACTTTGATATTTTCCCTGTCCCCCAAGCAAAGAAAAATCAATCAGTCAATATTTAATGTATTTTCTTTCTTTTAATTCTGAACTGATCAAACATCGCATCAAATTTTACAGCCTCATCATTTCTGTAACGATCGAGTCAAACAAGGACGGAATTTTTTAAGAGGGAACCAGTGATGCTTCAGAAGCAGAGTGTGATTTTTGTTCTGGACTTTTTAAAACATTCATATCTAGTCGGAAGGATGCAGGTCTGCCTGTACCAGCCCCCCCACCCCCCCAGCAGCCCTCCCATCATCCACAACTTCAGATTCAGGAGCAACTGTCATGAACACACCCTCTTTGCAGCCGGCACAGACACGTCTGTCATTTCATATTTGGCTCATGCTAAGCAGAGGAACAGCTGCGGGGCACAGGAAACGGAGAACAGGGAAGACAGTAGCTGCGTGAGTTGCTCCTGACAGCCCCCCATGTTGTGCTTGTATCAGTCCATGTAGGATTTGAGTTTTCCCTCTGGTTTCCCGCTGACCAAATCTCTTTGGCCACGCACCACATGCAAATCCACTCATTGTTCATTCATAGGAAAAGTTTAGAACAGGTGAATATTTCAACCCAGGGGACGGTTCCTGTGAGCGTCCCTGCATCTGCGTGCGTGTGCCGGCGGATTTTGGTGACTTTTGGAAATTTGGTATGGTTTGTTTTGAGCGTAAATGAGAACGTGGTGCAGCGGACGTCTGCTGCAAGTCTTCCATTATTTCCGATATCATCGAAGTATTTGGAAAAGCCAAGTCGGTTCTGCAAATTGGCCAATTCCTCAAGGAGGAAAGCTAATTATGAGAAAATGTCCAAACACTCACACTATCCACTCCATCTTTCAAAAGTCCTTTTAGCAGCCCTGAGCTACTGTAATCCCCGCTGTTGACCTGGCAACCTGCAGTCCTGCCGCCATGGCAGCTGCAAATGTGTTCGAGGAGACGCCGAGTGCCAGGATGGACAGGTGTTGCTGGGGTCCTAAAGATCACTTCAGCCGTCTCAGCCCCCTGCCTCCACACGTGGAGCACTCCGACTGCCGAGTTACACTTGTGTTCTGTGTAACGCTCATGTCCAATCAGAGCAGCACACGGTTCTCCTGCCAGCAGGATGTCCACGCCACATGGCTGGATTATTTTATTTTATTTTGCCAGTCAGTGTAGGTGTAGGTATGAAAAATGACTCGTATTCAGTGAATCGTGGTAACCTGCTGTAGGGCAAAGTAATGGGACACTGCACAAAAGTCAAACAAGCTCTCATTACCTTTTATCCCCGCAGAACACGGGGACCACCTCTGAAATTGCTCCCAGAAAATGGTAAGGGGGGAAATATAATGTGTGTGCTGGTGGAAAGCCATAAGTGAGAGGGTCCATTTGCTAGTGAGAGCATGTGCGGACCACGGAGGGAGGATAGGGCTGTTACTGAGTCAGTGTGGCGAGGCGCAAAATGTCTATTTCCAGGTTTTTTTTTTTAAGTAGGGTGAGTCACCATGCTTTTGGAGCACTAGAGGCTGCATGTGTGTGTGTGTGTGTGTGTGTGTGTGTGTGTGTGTGTGTGTGTGTGTGTGTGTGTGCGTGTGCGCGTGTGCGCGTGTGCGCACGCACATGTATTTTTATGTGATACCATGTGTCTCCCTTTCTCTCTCTCCCTCTGTCTCCGTCACACACACACACAGACGCACACACACGTGCATGCCTGGAGGGTGCAGGTCTGTGACAGGTTAGGCGTTTTGGGTACGGGCCACCCTCTCTCTGTCTTTTCCTCAGCTCCTGGCAGCGAGCTGGCCCCCGCACGTGGGACAGGCGGCCACTTCAATCTGTTTGGTAAATACTGAGACAAGTGAGGCCCAACCATCATCACCAAAGCACAGAAAATTAGCCCAGGCCAGACCTGCGTGTGCAAAGGTACAGCATGCTATGCTGAAAGCACAGAGAGGATATACTGTACCTCTGTCAACGTGAACTCGCTGTTTCTAAGATATTAAAGGGTGTGAGGAGTGACAGGCAGACAATGAGGGAAAGAGAAATGGACGGACTGAGGGAGAAAAGCAAATGAGGGATGGGAACGGCCTCCCGCTGCCAGTGAAATGTCATTGGAACCCTGGGGATGCATTGATTAACCTCTCTACTCCTAATCTGCCTTCACCTCCTCCACCTCTCACGGAAGGCAAACAAACAGACTGGTGGTACACAGATGGACCAAAAGGCCAGCTCATTGCATAAACATGCCATACAGTGGCAAAAGCACAGCAAAGCTATTTTCAGCTGGAACTTTGTTGAATGCTTCTATACTTTTTTTCATTTTTTATTTATTTAATTGAGTTCATAGTTCAATTGTAGTTCATTGCAATATAGGGTTGCAAGTTAGCTATATTCATAACCAATTAATTTGACTGTTATTGTTTGTTAGTCTGGCAACAGGATTACACAAAAAATACTCAACAGATTTCCACAAAACTTAAAGGATTGGACATTGGCCAAGAAATAAGCCATTCATTTATGAGGCTGATCCAGACAAAGGGGTGCAACCAGGATTCTTTACTATTGTAAGATTTTTTTTTAATTCCCACCAACTTACAAGGAAACAATTCATGAATGATGAAATATAAGGGACTGATATCTAAGAGTGTGTGGATTTACGGAGACTGTTTGGTGGAGGTATGCGCTCTTCTGAGTGCCATTGTAGTCTTCCCTGTTTATTGATTCACTTCATTGACTCGTCTATAAAGCATCAACACAACAGCAAAATATCATCATCATGATTTCCATAGCGACCAGGTGATGTCTTCACATGCTTTTTTAATGCTTTCTTTGTTCAAATTTAGAACCCCAAACTAATTTATTCTAATATATGACAGGGAAAATGAAGCAAATGCACACATTGGTGAAGCTGGACTTAACAAGATGACTCACTATTTGACTGATTTAAGATGAAATCCATTACATATTTGACAATCTGATTAAACTTTTATTGGAGATTGTAACAAGTGTTATTTGGTTGATTATGTTAAATCAACTGTGCCCAGGGAATAACTAACCTCTCGCCTCGTCTCCCCTCTTTTCTCTTCTCTCTCTTTCTCTCTCTCACAGTTTGTTCCCAGTTCTCCAAAGGCGTGTACGCCATCATCGGCCTGTATGACAGGAAGACAGTGAACATGCTCATGTCCTTCTGTGGAGCGTTGCACGTCTGCTTCGTCACGCCGTCCTTCCCCATCGAGACGGCCAACCAGTTCGTCATCCAGCTGAGGCCTGAGCTCCAGGACGCTCTGGTGGGTGTAATCGACCACTATGGATGGACCAAGTTTGTCTACATGTACAGCTCTGATTCAGGTGGGAAGCTAAATTTATTCCGCTTTTATTTGTTTTTCATAAATCATACTGTATGGTTGGAGTCATTTTTGAATTGGGACGTTTTTTTATTTGTAGTCACATAATCCTCATTCACCTTTCAGCATCAAAATGTTATCTTTGGCAATTTCTCAAATATAAGCAAAATGCGGAAAAAGAGTCGGATCCTGCACCAGTCGGTAAACCGACCCCCATTAGTCGTCTTCAGATTGCCATGGCGACAGCAGTGGGGATCAATCGTAGCCATTGTGCAGACATGAGCGGCAATCAGAACATTTCTTTTAGACCACCGTTCTTGTACAGACAACGAACACATAAAAGAAGTATTGACCTGTAGTGGCTGGCAGATAAATCTCACAATGGAACAAAAGATAACGCTTTTCACTGAGCAGTCCTTCGTAGTAACGCAAGAGTCAGTAGAATGTCAAAAAAAAAATACAACACAAAGACTGCTGTAGCTTTAAATCGAGACGTCTTAATAGTGCTCCTGCAGAGGCAGACAGAAATAAAGTACGACACCTGTCAGCCTCCGGCATTTCTCCTCGTCCTCTCCTCTAACCAATCAGCTGTACCCTTCCCATAATACCCTGCCATCTGTACCAGGAGCTTGACCATAATAGGTGGATTCTTGTTTGAACGCTCCCAAAAGCACGCATACTGTAAGTACGCGTGCGCTTTTTGCAGATGCAAATGCTCCAGCATGGGGGCTTACTGCAACTTTTATCTGCTGGTGTTTTTGACTTGTGTGAGATAGACAAGCAAGCTTAAGTCAGCTTTAAGAGACAGATGTCATCATGTCACTCGTCACGGCAAACTATCCAGTGTTGACGAGGGAGATTTCACAGTGGCCTCTAGCCCTATTGATGTGCGATGGCAATGGCGTCACACACGTCCCACAGATTTTTTTAATCTTCTGTGATCCCTTCATTATCCACTCACAAACTGTTGGGTTTGTGCGTGTGTATGTGCGTTTTTGTGTGTGTGTGTGTGTGTGTGTGTGTGTGTGTGTGTGTGCGTGTGCGCGTGTGTGTGTGTGCGCGCGTGTGTGTGTGCATGTGTGTGTGTGTGTGTGTGTGTGCAGGGTCACCCCTGTGTGATTGAGTGGTGGGATGGAGCCACAGGAATCCATTTCAGTAGTCTTCTGTTGCCTGGATACTACGCTGCAGTCACCTTTCCTACAGCGTTATTTTAAGCCTTTAAGAAAAATCATATTCAGCTGTGAGGAATTCGTCTGGTGTGTGTGCGTGTGTGTTTGTCTTGGTCATATCACCAGTGAAGAGGCCAGATTTCTACTCAAATAAGTCACTTTTAGATATGTGCTTTTATCCTTTGTTTGAGTCCATTATCTGAAGTGGATAAGGACTTAAACATATACTTTATACATTATCACTTCACTGCCATCTCCAGAGCTTTAACGTCTTCCTCTTTTTTTTTCTTTTAACATCTGTCTTGCGGTCTTACCGCAGCATCTGCTAATAAAAGTGCCTCTTGTTTTTTTATTTTATTTTCAAAAGCCAAGAACAGGAAAACAAATTTGATAGCCCATTAAGCCTATCATAAACAATATTCCGGAAAAGGTTTCCCAACGTGTTATTATCTCTCCCCTCGATTGCCTGGTTCCCAGGTCTCCGTGTAGAGCCTCTGGCCGAAAGGCTGGTTATGACAGCCAGATTCTATTATGATATTATTCTCTTCCAGGATGCCTTTGGAGGACCATTTTTACCTTGGCTAGTCCTGCAAGCCTCCCTGTCAGCCTGGCTCTGATTTATAGGGGAGCGTCGGGGCACACAGCTACATTTAAAGAAGCGAGAGGATATTCAACGCAAACACAGTGAGGCAAAAAGAGGGAAGGAAGGGAGGGGAGGAATAAAGAGCAGATTGAAGATGTGGAGAGATGTGAATTGTAGCGGTGAATAACACTGGAGGAAAGTGGACTGCAGCTCCGTCTGCATAGTGTTACAGCACAGAACGTTTTCAACGCAAAGCGTTAATGAGATTCAAGCACTCATTTTAGCGTGTCTTGACTAGTATCCTCAGGTGCTGGAACATAATGTACACAACACAGAACCGGTTTCACAAACTAATGAACACGTACAGACAATAGGAGAGGGGGCAAATTATTCAAATGGGAGCAAGAAAAGGATGAAATTGACCGCTTCAGACACGGAGCTGTCCGTGGTGCTGAAACTTCCCCGTTACACCAGGACTCGGCTCCATTCGAAGAGGGTGTTAGTCCATTCACCTCAGCATCCACTGACCGTATTCACGGCCATGATTAACGGCCTCCTATGTTCACAGCCACCGGTAAACCTGTCAGTACCAAGGGTTACAATTATTCACTCGTGAGCAACAGTGAACGGAAATTAGCGCCGTGAAAGGTGCCGTGTGTCCCGACGTGCCTGTCCACGAATGCATCACTTTCCATTCGACGCCCCCTGCTTTTTCCTGTCCGTCCAATTTATTTACATATTCTGTATTGTGGTCATATGTGGAGGGGAAACACCATCCATCTTTTTATTTCCTTAATGACCTGGTGTCAGACAGGCAGCATGAATTGCCTGGAGAGCAGCTGGTGTGCATTCTAATAAAGCCCGGCAATCATCTCTCAGAGGTTGGGACTGCATTTCTCATTCTTTTTCTGACAGGCTCTGTGTTGTGTTTGTCGTTGTGGATAAGCCATTTTTACATTTTGCTCAATATGCATAAAATGCCTGTGTGAATGTGAACAAACAAGCTTCGAGGATATGCAAAACGCATCGTGTATAGGCCCACAGTGGCTTTAAAAGTGTTTGCCAGCTTAGTGTAAAAAACAAAAAAAAACATCATGTCTTCGTTTACATTTCTAAATTTTGTAATTGCGATAATTCATTTGGGTAATGGCTGCCAGTCTGCTGCGGGTGAAATTACTTTATTTACTCTGTGGAACAACTGCGGCTGCCAGCTCGGAAGGAATCTGATTGGTCTACTGCCAACCGCAGAGCAGCACAACAGTGAGTCAGATTGTAAATCAGAGCTCAAGATCAATGTGTTCTCTAATCGCCTTTTATTTCCTGTCTTAGCGCGAGCCCCCTTGCTCATTGGCCGCGCCGCCTCTTTCTTTGTGATGCTCAGCTGCCGCGGCAGCGTATCGGTGACAGTGTAATTGAGTAGCGGCGCCTGTAATTGGTGCTGGGAGGGCACAATGCTGGCCGTGAGCGTGTAGTCCGTGATGATGCACGGGCTGATTATCTGTTAGTGTGAAAGTGGTGATTATTCAGCCCGGCGCTGTACGAGCTGGGAAAGCACACCTGTACATGTCAGTGTGTTTGATGGACCGTCCCACAGGCTAGATTCTGATGGATGAGCATACCAGTTGTTTTAATGTATATTTTAGATCCCAATAAAACTACATAAAGTATTAGGTTGACCTGCACATCATTTATACGTCATGCTGCCTAATAAAATCTAGTATCACTATTACCAACTAGTCAGAACTTTTGTTGTAAATGCCCACAGATCCAGTTGAACTTTAGCTCATGTACATTTCCCATAGAGTTTCAGCTCTTCCTCCTCCTCTCCTTCTCCCCAGGCCTGTCGGTGCTGCAGAAGGTCCTGGACACGGCTGCCGAAAGGAACTGGCTGGTGACCTCGGTGAACGTGGAGACCATGACGGAGGCCTCATTCCTGAAAGTGTTTCAGGATCTGGACAAGAGGAAGGAGGGCCAGATCATCATTGACTGTGAGACGGAGAGGCTCACCGGCATCCTCAGAAAGGTAAAGAGCATTTTCCGTTTCGGCAATCATGGGGGAGTAATGTAATCATACTGGAATTTACACCATAATGACATTTCCGTCGTTTTAGCCTGCACATTATGTTTTAAAAGGCTTCCCCAGAAAGATATGCTGAACACTAATGAAAAATACTCTACTAAGAACAAGGCTGTGCGTGTTTAAATTTCAGTCAGACGAACAAAGAAGAGAGGCAGTCAGGAAAAAAGAGGGGGTGTGAGTGAAAAGTGGGGGCTGGTTGGCGGTCGGCTCTTGTGTTTGGTCTCCTGGAGCATTAAGGACAGGAGCGATAAATAACACAGCGTTGGCATTTGGAGTCGGCAGTTCTTCTTTGATAGCATCATCACTCACTCACCACTGTACTATTGAAAGGGAAAAAAGGATCCTGGTATCCTCCCCTGACCAGAGATTGTCCAATCACAGCTTAGCAACCGTAACTAGGCATGGCAGGTCTGGCTTTGGATTTCACTGCATGTTGGAAGAGGTGTCCATGGGGCTGCAGTCGGAGTTCGTCTCAGCATTAGATCTTACTTGTCGCCTTACCGAAACCATAAGCAGAGCAAAAACTGATTAAACAGTGTGTTTGCTGTGAGGCTACCTTTCTTATTACTGGCAGTAGTAACCAAGCAGTCAAAGGCCAAGGAGCCTATCAACAGTAGTTTTAATGTCTACTCGTGACCTGAGATATTATGTAGGTAGGAGAGCTAAACAACGACATGCAATGTGCTAACAGACTAATCTTGCCTTCCTCTATACTAACTATCTGTAAGTCTAGAATTAATTAATTGGACACCAGTAAGTCAGCCAGAAATGTTACTTAACATTTGCTGATCAGCTTGCTAACACGCAGCCAAATAAATCTGCAAGCGACGGTTGTCTTTTCAACAAGCCTGCTTTTTACTACCTCTGTCTGAAATCAAGAACAAGTTGCCTTAAAAAATGACTAAACACCAAAAAGCACGTGTGTAATTCTTCCAATGAATAGGTCAGCTGATTTCAAGAGCTCCAATTTGTCTCGCCTTGGTTCAAACTGTGCTTTTCCTGTTATTACGAGTCAAAATGTCAGAACAAAAATGTTTTTTACAGGCATACATCAGCAAAGTAACTTAATACAACAAATGTATTTTTGCCAATTGTATGATTGATAATTTTCAGACAGGTTGTAATTGTTGTGCTGCACAAGAAATAGCACAGGTGCACTTTATTCATGTTCACACATCAGACACACACACACACACTGTGACTGTGTAAACACATTTAGGTCACCAGGACTTGAGTGCTACCTGGACCACACACACACACAGACACACACACACCTGCACGCACACACAGACAGTCCCCATCTGTTGGTGCAGGCTACGTCTGCTCTCTCTGAAGGTTATTGATGGCCCCGGCGTCTCTGGTTAAGGTTATTGCATGAGTTCCTCACCAGTTTACAGGAGCTGAGCCCCGAGAAGTTCTCTCCATTCAGACGGCCGCCATCAATCACCCGCATCTGCCTCCGTCTCACTTCTGCCTCTCCTGCCCTTTAAACTCACTCCTGTGTTCATCTCACGGCGTACAGAGATTCTCACGCGATAAAGTCGCTGACAGTATCCGCAGGCCGACTCCTCACGTCGGCCGACCGTTGACGTCCCCTCCTCGGAGGACATTTATCGTGACAGGACATGTACCTCCGTGTGTGTTTTCCTACACAGTCCAAAAAATGACCCGTTCTCTTGGGGCTGAACTCTGAATGACTCTTCAAATCGGCATGAATAATTAAAACGTTCCTCACATCCAAAACATTTTCCATTTGACAGTCCGCTGAGGCATTAATGTGTGTGTGCCTTTCCCCCTGTTGTCGGGTGTATTGGTGTCAGCGCTGCTGTGCGTCTCTCCTCCTTCCCCCTAGATTTTTTTCTTTCCTTGCCCGGGGCTCAGCCGCGGGGCCCGCCTTGTGCCGGGGTCACCATTAATAACAAATGCCACCGTCTGTCATGACCTACAGCATCATTGGACACACACACTAACACACACAAGCAAATGAGTGCACTCGACAAAGTGTACACAGGAGAAAATGTTCACGGAGAGGAAGAGGAGACGGTGAAAATTCTTTATCCTCCGTGCTACGGCTAATAATTGGATGGTGCATGGCTTTGAATTAGTGCTGTCCACTTATTTTATGTGACTGCCTGGTATGCTGTGAGGACACAAACACACTCTACACACAGGAGAAGTAGACATCAGCCCAGAGTGCCACCAGCCTCTTTGTTTCTTTTTTTTTCATTTTATGTCTGCACATGTCAGTCAAAGTGGATAAACCACTTCTGGCGCTGCACCACCCGCCTCAGTGTGTTGTTTAAACTGCCCCGACCCGAGGTGCTCAGCTGACCTGTGTCGCCCGCAGACGGAGAACGACAGCAGCGCAGGCGAGAGGAGAGACGGGGTGTGTACAGTAGGCGTGGGAAAGGGGCTTGTGTACGGTTCAGCCCCGACAGACTGCATTATTTGATGATATTGTTAGACCATGAGGAGTGTGAGGAGGAAGAAAATTGTTTTTTTATTTAGACATTATATCAAAGATCAAACCCGAGCTCTCAGGAGAACCATACTCGGTAAAAAAGAGTGTAGGAGGGGGAGGGAAGGGAATATAATGATGTGTACAGTATTATATTTACAAATGAGGTGACTAATTGCAATTTTTAATGCGAAGGTTTCCTTCGCATTAAATATTCATTTATTTATTCATTCATTTTCAACCACTTTCATTAAGTCAATTGACCCCGCTGCCTATTTTCATTTAACTGTTTATCCTCTCTTTCTTCAATTTTCAGCATGGTTTCTCTTTGGGTGTGACTTGCCTTTATGTGTGGTTAGGCATTGTATTCCTAACATTTGAATTCATTCATTCATTTAGTATTTGGACATATAAATCGCATTAGTGGTGCGTTTGTGTGTTGAAGATATAATGTCTTTTTCTGCTCTCGGTGAGTGGGTGTCTGGCCCAAGGCAAATTCAAATGCCTCACAGTAACACGTTTCATCACTGAAAAAAGAGAAGAGGATGGGAGATGGGAGAAGGAAACGGGAGGCGATGGAGGGAGCGGAGATGAGGAAGTGGCAGAGGATAGGAGATGTTTCCAGCTGACTCCAGAACTGTCATTTTCTTTAAGCTACTTTGTCTTCAAGAAGCTGGTAATCTGTTAATGTGCAACCGAACAGTTTAAAGCTGACAATTGTGAAATGTGTCGCCCCTTTTATACGGCACGCTGTTCAGTGTTCTCTTTGCTCTGATTTCTTGTGAACCTGGTCTCTGTCTGTTTTGCACAAGGTCAAGTACTGTACGCTGTACCAGGCACACTGCTGAGACGCCGTTAAAAGCCTCCCCTCACTCTATTAGACTCTCTCTCTCTCTCCCACACACACACACACACACACCAACTGTGTTTTTGTATCACGGGCATTTTATTCTCCATTTCTCCTCTACCTTTGTCTTCCAGATTGTCGAACAGGGCAAGAATGCTAAGAGCTACCACTACATCCTGGCTAACCTGGTAAGGAATTATTATTTATTTATTTATATATATATGCTCTGATTCCATGTTTTCTATGCTCTTCTATTCCGTTTTCCTTCTCAGCTATACACCACGTGTTCTTTCCCCGCGCTGTCATACCTGCAGACATAACAGCGGGGCAGCAGTAGACTTACAGTGAAGCACAAGTGGGAAAGCCGTGACAGCCAGACACAGAAAAATCTATGCAGACTCCCCGTGACAGAAAGGGGATCAGGGAGCCAATGGATGCAAGCTTATAAACATTAGCTCTGTATATAAGATCATTTTCTCAGTGCGAATGGCAGGTAGGACCCCCACAGCTCTGTTCCGTCTCGCTAAATGCAACCAGACGAAGGGAAAATGGACATCAACAGAAGCTGTAATAATAACAGCATTAATATGCAGCTGCTGGCGCGAACAATTTCTCACTGCGGGGGTTTTTAGATTAGCACAATCTCTCTTGTCTGGCCAGTTTGCCAGATTTAATTTTAAATGATAAGACTTGCAGGGTAATAACGGCTGATTGGCAAAGTGGCTACCGTCATTTATAATGGGCCCGTTAAAAGGTTTGTGCAAAAAAAGAAACTTTTTATATCCCTGCACCTTTTTCATAATTCCCATAATGTATTTACTTGTCTGTACATCTGCAGCTGTCTCTCTGACCATATTACATACAAAGAAATATACAACATTCATTGCATCTAGATGTCAAACTGGCACCAGCATCGCGGACCAAACCAATTGCTTCACCAGGCCACAGCTCGCTCACTCTTCGTGTTCTGGACAAGGTGTTGCCTCGACAGTCTGTGCGTATGTTCAGCGTTTGTGGTGAAGAAAAGAGGCGTCGGCGTGTCCAACTAAATGTCACGTTAACATCGCTGCCAATCGGAGCCAACCGTCGTGCCTTATAAACACGGGGAGGGCCATTGGTTTCGCACGTACCTGTCGTATCATCGATGTGCGGCTCCCAGAGCAAAGAGCAGAGAAACTCAGAGAGGTCAAAGTTCAGATCACACACAGTGGGGAGTGTGACTTCATCCCCTCCTCAGGAGGCCATTACTCCACGACGCCTTTACACAGAGAATAGTTGGTCCCTCCACGTCCAGAGAGGAAAGGCTTGTTTCTATAGTAACCTCTTCAGCTGACTGCGCTGCATTAGCTTATACATGAAGCAGGGAAAAGGAAGACTGCTCGGCTGAGAAATAAGGACACCTGGCAACACACGCATGTACATCAGGGAGACAGCGGTGAGAGGAGAGGGGGAGGCTGGATCCTCTTCTTCGCTTCCATTCGTGCGTTCACGAAGAGCAAGAAACAATTTGAACTTTGCTCTCGTTAACACACCAGGTCACCTCTGCCTGACCTCGTACCCCCTCGCTGTAGGCAAATGACCGATCAGAGAGAGTAAACAAGTGAGACTTTTGCCACAGAAGTACGGTCAAGAGAGAGCCAAGGCTTCAACTGAAACATGAAACGAACGACATCAGAGCAGAGAAGAAAGAAAAAGGGGATGGAAAGGTGTGGGTTGTCAGCCAGACGCCTGTCGAGCAGGAGACGATTCCAGCGAGGCACCTTCTCCTCTCATCTGTCAAAACTTTTGCTCTTAAATCTTCGACAAATCTTCTCTCCCCCCTCTCCCTCTGCTCCCACCCATCTCCGTCTCCTCCTCCCCGTGCTAACCGGCAGCCCGCTGAGACTCTGAAACTGCCTCTCCCACCCTGCTGTCTTCCTCCCTTTCTAAAAAAAAAACACGCTTCCCCACAAAATAGTCAGAGGAAAAAAGACAAGTAGGAGATACCATTACAGCAAATCACTCCTTTCTCCATTCAGCTCCGCCTGAGGTATCCCTTGTATTGTTCACAGTAGCCCGTAAGGGTTTGATCCTGCCGTTGATAACGGTAGCCAATGACGACTCTGAGTCTATCAGTGATTTGCCGCGGACTGCTCCCTCCATGAAATGAGGTTTTTCTATTTTCTTTCTCACTACTCTTGTCCCTGGGGAAAGACTGGGATGGAGTCTGCTCAATGGGATAAACTCTCTGAGTGAAAAAAGAAGGATTTGTCATTTTCATTATGTGATTAACCCTTGCACCCTGGATGGGACGGTTCAAACAGTTACCACGATGCTCTCTTCCAAATCAGTCCCTGGTTTCTAACCTTTTGGCTACTCGTCCTACTTGTGACCCCTCGTCAGCGCTTTCATATGTTGGCCGGTCTTAGAGGCACAAGTGAGTAATTCTACTGGAAACAAAAGCAATGCTTCAGAAATCGATTTTCTTTTCCGTTTTCATATCCTGCGTTCCAAGGGGGGGCAAAAGATGAATAAATGGATAAGAACTTGGTTGAAATACCCAATACTTTGACAGCGTCAGGTCTCTGAAAACCCTTCAAATGAAAGAATCTTTAAGGGAATAATTTCTCTTTTGACTTTTGAAGTGCTCACATTTGAAGTCCACTTTGAGGCATAACCTTTGAGGAGGGGTTGCAAGTAGACATTGATTTGTTTTTAGGGGTCACAGTATGATTGTCACTCCAGTGGAAACACTGTCTAGTCGGGCGATTAGTAGACCTAGTAGTCCTGAATCTGAATCCTTCTTGAATGGAAGGTCTCTTGTTTTTCAGTTAATCGCCCACTGCTTGGCATTTTGGTGTGTTTCTTTTAAGAATCTGCTTTGCGCACAATAATCACGCACTGTGCACACGTCTTAAAGTGGGATTTATAACAGATTTCCCCTGCCCGCCCTTCTGCCCGTCCTCAGGGTTTCCTGGACATCGACCTGACGGACCTGAGGAAAGGTGGGGCGAACATCACCGGCTTCCAGCTCGTCAACAACTCGGCGCCCGGCGTCAGCCGCGTCGTCCAGCAGTGGATGGAGTTTGACAATAAGGACTCCAAAGTGCCCAAGAGTGGACTCAAAGTATTTAACCCTTATTGTCTCCTGTCTGCTCTTCTTTTATTTTTCCTTCCACTGACTCGAAAGAAGAAGTAGTGCAGCAAAAGCTCAGAGTTGTCAAGGTAACCGTGGAGTTGTAATCACTGATCTTCTGTGCGAGGTCACGGTTACCTTGACCTAGAGGGGTTTTATTTCCCTTTTCAGTCGGTTTGTTTGTGACCGTCAGCCACGAATTGGGAAAAGTTATAAAAGGGATTTCATTAAATTTAGTTGGCAGACAAACCCTTGATCCCATCAGAGTTTGTTGATTCAGATGTGGGATTTCTCCTGTTTAAACGATTATTGATTCTTTTTCTTTTTTTGCCCTAACAACTGGCCGACCAGCCGAGACAGAGGATTAATTCCGATTCCAAACATTTGTGTTTGTACAGTCCAAGAATTGACTCAAAATTACCTCCATCAGTTTTTTATTTTTATTTATTCGGTGTCGCTTCTGTTTGAATTGTCTGCCCTCTCTTCGCAGTACACTGGAGCTCTAACGTATGACGGGGTGAAAGTCATGTCCACGGCCTTCCAGAATTTAAGGAGACAGAGGATAGACATCTCTCGCAGGGGCAACGCCGGAGAGTGTCTGGCCAACCCACCGGCCCCCTGGGGACAGGGCATAGACATCCAGAGAGCCTTGCAGCAGGTCTGCGCCCAGACAAAGAAACACACACGGATATACACACACACACACACACATGCACATACATGGACCGGCGCACACATTTGCACAAAATCTTGAGTGACACATCAGCTAACGGCTCCTGAGTTGGGGCTGGCTGAACAAATTAGGTCTCATTCTGTCGTGTAAAGTTCACATTAAGTCGTAGGAGAGCTCTCCAGTATCAAATGTGACATCATGGCTAGTAAACAAAACCTGCGGGCAATAACACTCTGCCGTGATCGTCATGGAATATGACATCAGCAATTGAGTTTGGAGATGTAATGTTTGCCAATGGAAATGGAAATTCTGGGCTGGCTGTGAGACTTCTTTGATGCACATACACAGGGTGCGAGGACAATTTAATGTTTTATATTTAAAAGTACGTCTTTGCGAAAGCCTAGTTCCCAAAGCCAAATCTTTCAAATGTAATTTTAAAACGTGGAACCGAATCTACATAGTGTATGAAAAGTGTATGGTACATGCGCGTTGCAAGGGCATACGTGTGACGCGCACGCAGCCTGCGGCTCTGTCTGCAGAGTGGCTGTGCAGAGGCCTGCTCAGAGTCACTCCAGCCATCTGCCTGCAGATAGACTGGAGATTGAAGCTGCGTTCGCTCAATTAACTCCCACCACACAGCCAAGACAAACACACTGCATCGCACACATACACGCACGCCGTCTGTCATTCACCTCCGTGGGGACCCGGGGGCCCCGCGGAATTCCACCAATGAATACCGCACCAACACTGAAAAACTATGCTTGACATTCCATCGCATGTGAGCTTGTGACACGCGAACGCTTGCTGCCACTGCGGACGTGAGAATATGTTTTTCTCGGCAGCCACTTTTCACTCATCTGCCGAGGCAAGTCCGAGCTCCGCAATGTTACTTCATCAATATTTGTGACTCCATTACAGGTCCGTATAGATGGATTGACCGGTCACATTCAGTTCAACGAGAAAGGCCGCAGAACAAACTACACCGTTAGCGTCATGGAACTGGCTCCATCCGGACCCAAGAAGGTAAGCCAGAAGCCCGAGGGGGCCAGTCTCTGATATTCATTCTTGCTTGAGAACCATATTTAAAAAAACTGTGCCGGCAAGCTCATTGTCATTATTATTTTGAAAAAATGTCCAAGAAAGGTTTATGCCTGAAACATCTAAGAATTACAATCAAGAAAGTGTCAAAGACTGTAAAAAATGAAATGTTAACAAGCGCCTCTCTACTACTTACAGTGAAGTGGAAGAGCAACCTTTTATAACGATAATGATTCCAAGATCATTTGCGTGTGTCTGCTCTGAGTGGGAAAAGACACTCGAAGACTACATCTGCACTGTTGAAAAACATTACAATTAATTCAGTGACACGGTCACACATTTTTCAATTTGATTTTAGACTGTATTCTAAATATATGAACTATGTACAGTAATATTTGTTCTAATATAACGTATCAGTGTATAAGCTGGGATGAAACAATGGAAACCGAACCGAATGAAAACCATAATGGGGCACGACACACATTCTGCTGTACAGTACAGATAGTGAAATGTGACGTACAAAATCACTATCAGATGTTGTTTGGACCCCTGATAAATGAAAATGTTGTAAAATCCTCAATCAAATGTGGCTAAATGACCCTATTCTGAATGATTTGCACATAATGACTCTAACTAATCAATGTAAAATATACATACTTTGGGTGCGTACTCACCTCTGTTTCCTAAGAGACGGCAGCAGTGGCAGTTTGACAAATGCAGGCCCCGGATTGTGACACGTTTCTCCTCGTCTCAGGTTGGCTACTGGAATGAAGACGAGAAGTACGTGACCACCGCCAGCTTCATGAGAGGCAGCAACGAGACGTACGGCCTGCAGAACAGAACTTACATCGTCACCACTATCTTGGTGAGTCGGAGTCAAACGCAGAGGTTGAGGGATTTTGGGGGGGAGGAGGGGCGGGTGAGGCGAGACAGACGGAGACGGAGAAAGTCAGGGTAACATTTTTCATTTTCTTTTATGCTAGAGTCACCAAAGTTCAGGGCCCCTGAAAGGATTCGTCAGACGCGTGTGATCTGTATCTGCCTCCTCTCCTTCCTCTCTTAACTCTGTCCTGCTCATTTTCTCTCCCTCTGTCTGGAGCCTGCCCGGAATCCGAATCGCGTCATTTGGCAACTACTCTCCCATACAAAAGTGCAGATAACTTCTTATTTGCTGTACATTTAAAAGACAGCAACAGGACGTCATAACCTCGCATCTCGTGTCAAGTGGATTAAGTGGTGTTGAAGGCCCCAGCAGTCACACAGTCCTAAATAGCACTGGAGTCAGATTATACACTATGAGCACTCATTTCCGAGGCTGTGAATTGTCAGCGTGTCCTTCATTTCTCTCTCCTGCACACTTTCTTTATTTGGCTCAGATGTCGCCATCAGACTACGTGGCCGGGTTGTGCGAAGTGCCCTGGCCTACATATGAGAGATGGAGCTGGCAGAGGGCTGTGAAGGAGGTTGGGTTCGAGAACAAGGGATGAAAAGATTCAATCTGAACCACTCTCATGGCAGCGAGCTTTCTCTAAAGAAAGGACACGCAGTAGTTGGCTGATACACAGCGGAGGATAATACAGATGGCATTGTACATGTCTCTGCAGGTACAGGATGTTCTCAGTGTGTGCATCTCGTTGAAAATGTAATATCGGAGTGTACTCCGCGTCGGTGGACGCCTGGAGCCCAGCGTTGGCTCTTTTGGTGTATTTGTCAAATGGAAATGTCTTTTATCTCTGGGAATTACTGCCTCCGTGTCATTTCATTGGAATGAGAAAAAGGCGTAGCTGTTCACTGTGTGGATGAAATGTGTGTTTCTAAAAAAAAAAAAAGAGACCCTAGCTGATTCGAGATATTCTTCAGGGCTAGCGGGGCAGCGTGAGTGCTCCACTGTGAGAGGTTAATTGGGTAAAGGGTTTCCCTTAAGAGAAATGCACCACTCACCAGATAAAGGCTTGAGAGACAATACGGAATAACATGGTGGGGGGGGGGGGAGCACAGGCACGATCCAAATCTCTCAGCTTTCAGCCTGGAACCTTTTAGCATCAGCAGGAAACATTCAAAACACAACAATATGCGGTGACATTGCCGTTGAGCGTCAACTGGTAATGGCTGTATTCCTGTCGCACATACAAGCACCTGAATGGGAATAACTGTTCACGTCAGCCTCCTGGTTGTAATCAAGATATGGGGAATGTGTGACTGCCACTATATCTCCTGAAAGCTTCAACATGTTTGTGCCAAAATGGTTTTTCATAGCGAGTAGTTGAATCTAAATGAACCCCAGCACTACAATTAATACAATCAATTCACCGAATTAAAATAATAAATTGTATAGCTCACTTAGTTTGTCTGTGCCGGATTTAACTTGATAACAAAGGAATAGAAATAAATAACTAGCTGATTTATTGCTACTTTAAGATTAATCGGCGTGTTCAGGCACGACAACTGCCTCCCCATGCCCACATTTTCTCATTATTCCCATTCTGACATGGTGCTTAAGTCCAGTGCAATTTAACAAATACACCAAGGGGAAGCCTGTAGGATAGCTTAATTAATTAGAAGGAAAATAAAAGAAATTAGGATTTTAATATGTTCGTCAGCTCTGCTGCATCGAATGAACTTTACATGTTGCAACTGAGGTTGTGTAAAGGAATAGTTATCAGAGACCATGAAAGTCAACTGCAAGTAATGGACAAACGGTTTAGAGACAAAGCCACACGCTAGTGGTCGTGGTGGAGACTGTGGAAGTACATTTGACAAAAAACAAAAAATGTTGGTAGCATTAGAGAAAAAACGTCACGTGTAGTGTATTGGCATCTAATTAAAACAATATTGAAACCCTCATTTAAACCCAAAGGTTGCAGTGTCCCAAGAGTACGGACCGAAAATAACTCACTCCGACATAATCTCCTATCGGTGTCCCCTTTTCGAGGAAGATAAATTGGTTTTCTGTCTTGGAACCTAAGAGAAGCGATAAGGTGTGAACAGTTATTGGGCTGCAGGGGAGTTTTTGTACCTTACAACTTTTGTGAGCACTGATTCGTCGCTTGAGGTAGCGCGTTGTCGTGCCAATGTGTCGGTATCACTTCCTGCCCCCCCACCCCCCACCCCACCCAGTCCCCGCTGTCCCAGCCTGTGCACACAGACCAAGCCTGGCTTAACACGAAAACCTGGAGGAGCGGAGCAGAACATATTCAACGGAGCGCTCGAGCGATCGTGGCTTTACAGTAAAAACCAGGCTATGACTGGAATTTGTAAGGTTTAGTTTTAGTCGGAAAAAGTTGGTCATTCTCTTTGTGCAACTGTCAAGATAAGTGCAGTAGTTGCAGGAACTGTAATTTTTAAAACTCTGTAGAGCTTTGATTAACTCAACTCATCAAAAACAGGTTGGTTTTTACGTTTTTTTTACCAAAGGTAAAACTATTCAAACATAATTATTTCCATTTTCCATATAAATGCAGTCCACTTAGTCCATTGTGGGTGTGTGTGTGTGTGTGTGTGTTTAACATGTTTGAGTAACTGGATCTCAGTGGAACAGTTTGAGGTCAATTAGACCGAGTCCTGGAGGACCCTCTGTATGTCGCGCCGTATCTGTATGTGCACGTGTGTGTCCGTTTTCAAGTGTCAGTGTGTGTGTGCCTGTCGAAGCGCTGCATGCCAGACCTTTCTCTCCACCGTCTCCCTGGGCTCTTACATGCAACGTCTCTCCCACTGGACCGCAGGTTTCCATCTGTAACAATGATTACCTTCACCTCAACCATATAGAGCAGGAGAACCCAGATAACGGTAACACACAGAGGAAACACCCCCACCCCGACTCCCTACCCTGATGAAATATGGTGGCAGGATTTGCCGAGCTCAGCAAGGCCTTAGCTGAAAGCAGGCACATAACAACTTGTGGGAATGGAGGCCCTGCTATACAATACAGACGAGTGGTATTCTTTATGAAATCTTTTTATTTTTTCTGAAAGTAAAGTTGAGGCCCCAGATGTCTGTGATTTCTCCGGACACCCAATCAGTGTGCGATGGTACAAATGTCAGTGTGATATAACAAGAAGGACCTGGCCCCGGAGCAGAGGTCGGCAGATTCTGCTTCACCGTCTGCATGGCATAAACACACACACATGCACAGACACGCGCACACACACACACACATACGTCTTCCTCTCAGATCCGATGTCCTTCCAGCTTTAAGAACGCCGCCCTATTCCTCCGTCTCCTTGCAGCCTGCGCCATGTTATCAACACTCCTTTCAATGTGGCAACGCTGCTGTAATGATCATACTTAGGCTCCTTTTGTGCCTGAATTACACACCATACCTTCAAGGAACAAAGCCAAAATAATACCTTGTAATTTCATAGAATTATCTTTTCTTCCGAATCTTTCACAGCAACAATTATATTTTTGGCCCAGAAAGATTTTCCTTTATTCCAAAGCCTTCTGCTTTGAACATGGATTTGGGTGAGGGGTGTGTTGCGCTGAAGCACAAAATCTATCCATGTCTTCCCAAATGTTCACATGGTGTTATTAATCTTAACTACATACTAAAACTTTATTAGCAGCCATAACACTGTCTTTGACTTAATTAGCTCAGCAAATTATCTTAGCTGTAAATGTTATGTTACTTACAGTCACGTCAGCTGGTGTCAAGAAATTGTCACCGGTGTAGATTTTGTTTTTGCATCAGAGAAGCAAAAAACAGTTAGCCTGTTTTTCTATATGTGATTTTTGACGGCAGATGTCGAATCCATGAGGTTTTGCTCACCATTTCCTCACATCCGACAGGAGTCCCCGTATGTGATGCTGAAGAAGAACCACGAGCAGCTTGTGGGAAATGATAAGTACGAGGGCTACATAGTCGAGCTGGCTGCAGAGATCGCCAAACACGTGGGCTACCAGTACAAGCTGAAGGTCGTGTCAGACGGCAAGTACGGAGCCAGAGATCCTGAAACCAAGATGTGGAACGGCATGGTGGGCGAACTGGTGTATGGGGTGAGTGGACGGAGATTTGTGTTGGATTATCCCCCGCGTAGAGATTGAAATTAGACAGAACCTACTAAAAATTTCAATCAATTAAATGAAGTCAACACTGTATTTTAGAAATCTGCCTTGATTTGCACTAACAACATTTTATGGCGAGTTTTAAAATACCGCAGTGGTAACATCATAAAGACGGGGACACTGAGAAGGATTTTCACAGGGGTATAATTACACCACGAGAATAATTTGAAGGTTGCTTCAATCACATAACACATAACAGCTCTGTGAGGCTGTGAGCTGAATGCAAATGTCAGCCTGCAAACATGCCTACAATGCTAATAACATCACATTTAGCAGGTATAATATTTATCCACGGTCACCGGCTCATTTTAATCTAATGAGCAGTAAACGCAAAGACTATCTGAGGTCAACCAACACTGACATTCTCAGAGAATTACAGCTACCGTTGCGAAAACATTCTTTAACTATTGCGTTTATTACTAAAGCTGTTTTGGTTAAAGATGCTCTTGCTCCAAGGTGTTCGGTGAAGAACATAATAGACATTAATGGTACAGTGTACTTCAGTTTGTAAGCCTGCATATATCTTTCTTCCGTCAGAAAGCGGATGTGGCCGTGGCTCCTTTGACCATCACCCTGGTCCGCGAAGAAGTCATCGACTTCTCCAAGCCCTTCATGTCCCTCGGTATCTCCATCATGATCAAGAAGCCCACCAAGTCCAAGCCCGGTGTGTTCTCGTTCCTCGACCCGCTGGCCTACGAGATCTGGATGTGCATAGTGTTCGCCTACATTGGCGTCAGCGTCGTCCTCTTCCTCGTCAGCCGGTTCAGCCCGTACGAGTGGCACGCCGAGGACTACGAGGAGGGAGGGGAGCCACAGACTCCCACCCAAGCGTCGGCCACCAATGGGGTGCAGCAGGGCCAGACGCCAACACAGCAGAACACCAACCAACAGAGTGCCGAGCAGACCAACGAGTTTGGCATCTTCAACTCCCTTTGGTTTTCGCTGGGCGCCTTCATGCAGCAGGGGTGCGATATCTCACCACGGTAAGAAACTTAGATAGCCGAGAATTTTCACAAATAGCGATGCACCCCATCACTTCTTTTGCGTCTGGGTATGCAGAGAGATTTTGTTCTTGCCCTAAGAGCAGCAGTGGTAGTTTCGGATGTTGGTGTGTCTGTATGTCTGTCTGTGGGTGAAGGTAAATATTGGACAGAAGGGTTTTTATGAAGGATCCAGGTGTGAGCGGCGCGAGTTATGGTTTGGCTTCCCCTCGAGTGCTCTCATGAGCTGTGGCACGAAACCGTTCTCAAAAGGTCGCCAATTAAAAATCTCATTAAGTGTCTGAAATTAGAGACACGGAGGTCGTCTTTCTGGAGCCCTCCAGAGGGACCCGCTGGATGAGATGAGGAGATAATGTCAGCGCGATCACTGTGCGCTCTGGACCAGCAGAGACAGGTTAGGTCATGGGTAGACACAGAGCTTCTTGTCTCTTTAAAAATGAAGCTGTACATCCATTGTGTATCGCTGCAGTGTGGCGGTGCACGTATACATAATGTATCTACCCTGCAGTTACTATGCTGTGAGGATGGAGAGACGGTCGCTGATGCTTTGATTTGGAGTAGAAACTGAAAAGTTGCCATTGTCGTCATTCCTTTTCAGATACTGACCTGTACTCGGCCATGACATTTAAACAAGTTTTTTAATAAAAAGATGGACATTTTGGGTAAAGTTTCTCTCGTTCTGTCCGAGAGCTGGAATAGAAGATTAGAATTACTCTCATGTCTGTTTGGTAAATGTTAAGTAAATATCAGTCCGTGACCAGCAAAAGGAGACGTGTTGTGTTGCAAGGCTACCAGCGCTGAATATATTTATTTGTGTAGAAGCGTGTTGCTGAGAAATATCGGCGGTGCCCGGTACCCAGTACCCCTGATTGAGCGGCTGAAGGTTAAGGAAATTACAGCAATGTGCGACACTCGATTTTCATCCTGGATTCCATTGTGTGACATTTGCAGAATGTGATTCCACTTTGCTCTTACCTTGCACAAACATCAGAAGGGAGCAAATATCTGCACCTTCAGGCACACAGGTGCTCAGCGGTACATGGTGTAGGTGCCGGATCCCCCACTCCCACGGGCCTTCACTTGATATTTACATTTTTCTGCCTGGAGACTCCACTACGCCTCACGTAGGATGAGGCCTATTGTGTCAGTGTTCGTTTCTTACAGGCAAAAAATACCTCTCCAATAACTATCGATTTCCTAGTAAACCTCACAGAGAGAGGGAGAATATTCACGCCTCTGCAAATCCCTGTGGTTTCCCTTTGTATGCGCACACACATTGTTTTGTTTGTGCATGTGCATTATGTGCTTGACCGCACATGGATTTGTGCATATTTGTGTGACGTCTGCATTTGTTCTGCTTGGGGGGGGGAAGCGATCTCTTCTTCCGGTGCAAGACCTTTCTCTGACAAACCAGATAATTCCTGTTCTCGGAGCCAATCCTTTAGATGGTAAATCTGACGGCCAATTGAATAGGTCGTAAAGCATATTTCATCATTGCTTGATAACTGTAGTGAGGCTGTTGGCCCATTTACCTCCAATTATAGAGAGATGTAACACACTCAAACAATTATGTTAAGGGTTGTCTACCCGATAACTGTGTAACTGCAACAGTTATTGGTATTTTACACCCAGATCACCCAAACATGTACTGGCATATGTTCTCACTTAAATAGGTTCCAGGTAGAACAGAATATTCCCTTGGTGTCATCAGTGAGAGCGGCGGCTTCATGGGCTCATATCCTCCAAGGACTTAAGTCAGATATTCTCTTTTACCTACAGTGTCAGTCCAAGGTGATTCTCACTGTCCTCTTCATGGTTTGTTTTGCGAGTCAGTATGGCAGCTTGAAAAAAATTAATTAAAATAAGGCGGAAAAAAAGACCACGTTCAGCGTCTGCAGCAGTCCCGGGTGTCGCGATCAGCACAGTGGAGTCTGCCCCGTGTCTTGAAAACCAACACAGCGAATGTTTCACCTCACTAAATTCTGCCCTGAGGGAAACATTTTCCCCTTGAAAATTTGGGTGACCCAGTTGCTCCAGTTAGCACAGTGCAATTCACACACCGAGTTGCATGTGGATGTAACTCTTCAAGCGCTCTCGCTTCCTCTGCCCGATTTTAAAAAGGACGTGTAATGCAATTGCTCGTGTTTTGTCAGATTAATAGAAGAATACTCCTGACCTCACACATGTTGTCATCGGGGTTTCACATGAACACAGTCTACTGTCTCATTGGCGGACTGGGAGTTAAGAGAAGGAGTTTTTACTGACCAGAAAGGCTCTTACATGCAATTGTTGTTGGTCATACTTATGAGGCCAGTTTATGTGTAAAAATATGACTATAAACATACTGTATGCCATTACATCACATCGCAAATTATGAATTATTTTACCAAAGTGCAGTATTAGCAGGAAACTCAGAAGTAACCGCTTTGTTTAAGTATAGGACCGGAACATTAGTATTGGTGAATTTACAAGCAATACTAGTACAGCTTTATTGATAGCTGATCGAGTGACCTTATTATGTTTTGTGAATAAAACCTCATAGTCTAAAAGTTGAATGGCTGTCAGATGAATGTGGTTGAGTAAAGTAAAGACAATGGGGATTATAAATCTGATTCACATTTAATGGGAACAGTTACTTTCTATGGAACAGGAAATCTGCTCTTCGCTTTATTTTTACAATGTTTATTTTACATATCTAGTTTGTTATTAGAATTAATTTGTAAAGTTTACACACTATATTATTTTTAATTTACTTATGTTTATGTATTATTGAACACGTTGTGGCTCCAGACATTCAGACACTTTTTGTCTGATGCGGAATCTTACAATAAAAACTTGTAAAAGACATTTTACATATACAAAAGTTGCAGAAATTTCGCTAATAGTCCTTTTCCACAGTGGACATTTTGACATGTAGGAAAAGCCCTGGTGTCCCTGATAACATTGTTCCTTTCAATTCAGCCATCATTCTTTTTTTTTTTCTACACCTGTGCTTGTTCCCCCGTGACGTGTCAAGAATGTCTGGTGTGAATAAGGCCTCTCGGCGGAAACACAATGTTCTCGGGGTTGACTTCAGCTCCGAGGTCGTCGGCTCGAAGCACTTCATGCTTTACGCTTCTCAATTTAATATGAGACAAAAGGCCAAGGAACGACACGAGACGATCCACTCTGTCCGGGATTAATCAGTGGGCGTGTTTAATTTCCCTGTATGCCTCGATGAGCGCGCGCGTGTGCGCGTGTGTGTGGGCTGTTTCTATTAAAAGAAAGCACTTACTGCCATTTTTCGTTTTCTGCGTCATTACAATATCTGATTGGACCATTCTAAAGGTGTCTGTGAGTCGAGGTTTACAGGCAGCTCTCTTTGCGCGTGTGTTGGTGTGTTGGTGTGTGTGTGTGTGTGTGTGTGTGTGTGGGTGGGTGGGTGGGTCATGCACTCATACATCAATGTGATACATTAATGTGTACAGTACGCGAACGTGTGTGTGTGTCTTCTCCTTCTGCTATTTTTCCTCTGAGACCTTGTTTACTGTGCTCTTTCGAAATGTCAGCACTGTCAGTCAGGCCCTCCCATAAGCCCTAGTCCGTGCAGTTGCACCCTCCCTGTGTTTATCTCTGCAGACAGGTGCACTCTGAGAGCAACACCCCCACCACCTCCAGCCGTCCACACATTTACCCTACTCTCCGTCCTTACTCGCTCCGCTCTTCATCCTTCGCAGACGTCCCTGCCAACGATTTTAGTTTGGTTCGGGATTTCTCATGTGTCGCTGGTGCCCGTCTCATGTAATGGCTTCAGTGTCCTGCCTCACATCACGTACCTCCACGTGCCAAACTGCTGCACGCACAAACACACCGACAGGCTCCAGGAGACTTACTGTGGGAGGGTGAATTTGACATGAAAAAAACTAAGGATAATATGTATCTGTTAGTACTTTGTTAGTTGTCAGAATCGAAACTGCCATTTGCGTCCTGACCGATTATTGCACCTCTGGCTCAGATTCTGTGTTTCAAATTCCAAAATCCAAAATGTGTACAAAAAGGTTTTACTGTGAAGCAGCTATGTGGGGTCTAAGTCTGGATGTTTAAACATGCCAACGGAAGAACAGATTTTGATGTATTATTATGGCACCGACCTGTGTCAAACGTGACCTTGTGGCCTTTGACTTTGTCTCTCAATTTCCGTGTGAATCTCGCAGCAGGGCGGCAGCTCTCGGCAGGAAAATAAATTGCGTAAAAGGGCGTGGGTTCATGATGTTCCTCCAGTGAACGTGTTCTGAGATGTTTATGTCTGTGTGTGGACTATGTGGCCCAGTGGAGTCGTCTCCTCTCCTCAGTGCCTGTGTTGCTCCTGCTACATGACTGGAAACTGAAATATATCAGCTCTGTCACTCACACTCTGCCTGCCACAACAGCAATTTCTCAGTCTGCCGGTCAGAATCATTCAATAATGGATTGTGTATGTGGTGTATTATGGTAACCTGGGGAGGGTCAGTATTCCTCAGACTTGAGTTTTTGTCATAAGCTGATGCTCGTTTTCCCCTCTGAGGCATTAGACAGGGCGCCTTGATAATCATTTACATTCGTAAATAAACATTTATTCTTAAATGTTCTTATACAGCAAATCTATTCCTCTTAAAACTTAGACATTGGTGCATAGCAACAGCTTAAACAGTGTGTGAAGGATACAGTATCGGTTTTATTGTTTTATTTAAGTACCACACCAGTGCTTTTGCATGTTTTTTGTCTATTAACTACATTGCATATATTTTACGTAAGATAAGGTTGCTGAATATTTTACAAAGCAAACTGTTTTTTTTTTTAATTTCTATTCCATCATCCTCGTCATAGATGCAGTCTTGGCTTGTAGTCGTGCTATTCAGCACAGATGCCGATTGAAAAATGGTTGTGTTGCACAGCCCGCCGTGGAGACCGCTCTCACAGTGGTCTCTGCTCGCAACTTCATTAGCGCTGGGCGCTAATGGAATTTGGAAAAATAAAGACAGCCAAATGTTCACTGTGGGACAGAATCTCTCACAGTCAGCTTCTCCGTTCTTCTCAGCTTAACGTTCATGGCATCCTCGGAGGCAACGGAAACCACTCGCTGCTCACGGTCATTTAAAGAAAATAAGAAAGACAAAAGGTGGACTTGTGATTGTCGATTGAATAAGACATGAGGCTAAAGAGCTAAAATATGCAAAGTTCTGCATTTTGTCTCGTCAGACTTGGCACTGTTTTTTCAGTAACCCATTTTATATGTTTCAGATTCCCATCTTGTTGCCGTCATGTGTATTCATTATCATGTTTCAATAAGATGCTCACCTTGCTGCACAGCATATGCTTCTCTTCCTTTGACCCCAAATTTTACATGGCACTGCATTTCACATATCTCTAGAAAGTGCTCCTCTCCGTGCAGCCCCAAACATGGCATCATGCAGTTCATGATGAATGAAATGTGATGTTGTCGGGTCTGTTGTACCATCGGATCTAACCGGCTGTTTGATTGCTAATCAAGCCCGCAGGGACGAACCAGGCAGATTCTCGTTGTCATTATTGATCTGGCAAAGGAATCAATTAGCTACAACATTGTTGTTATTTGTCTCAACAACAAGAAATGAGATTGTGTTGCGCACCACTGAGTTACATAATTGTGGAGTTGGTAGGTTGCAGTCGAAGCAGTTGGGGAGGACTTGGGAGGAAAGAATGTTTTATTCAGGAGGCGACGACGGTTCATTTCAGTTCACAGCATCGCTTATGTTTTATTTATCTGGAAATCGCATGAAGGCAACTTTTGATCACACATGCATGCACATTCGCCTTCAGAAAGGCAGGCGCACACACACACACACGCACATGCACACCCCCGGAGGATTTCACTGGGGTATCACACTTTGTACAAAGACAGAGACACCATCCCCTCCGAGGCGCACACTCTGTCAAATCTGCATTTGAAACGCTGTCACAAAGAGAGCACACATATGTTCCCAGAGCAGCAAGGGGTTTTTCGCCGTAATCAAGCTGCGTCGGCATGTGAACGTCTGTCTCTTTCCCGCGGCCGCGACTTACACACCAGGCCAGGGGGCCATGTGGGAAATCTACCTGGATCGGAGGGAAACATTGCCAGGAGTTTGACTATGCTTCTATAGGGGCGCCCGCCCTTATAGACACAAACACCGAGAGAGAGGGAGATGAGGAGGAGTGAGATGACTAAAAGTCTCTTTCAGCTCAGCTGCACTGCTCGGTGTGCAGTGTGTGCTGCCATGGCAACCATAAAGAGACACAGATTTTCCTCTCGGAGCAGCGCCGCTCCACATCAAGTATCTCTGGTCGGTGAAACTGCACTTGGGGCCCACATGCATGTCACCCGTGTGTCACTGTGCCGCCCCATTTGAGGCACTCTAAGTCAGTTTAGTTTGTGCGTGTGCTGATGGTACCGACGGTTCCAGCGAGCAGCTGTGATGTATCTGCGTTCGGATCCTTGTTTTCTTGCCGGAGTGACTAAGAGGCTGTGCGTACGCGTGTGGGCACGCCGCGAGCACGGCTCACCAGCGCCGACTTATCTCAGGTTACACGAGGCCAAGAGATCATCCATGATATCATTCGGCGAACACGTGTACAGCCACCGATGCTCGAGTCATACCTCAAACATATCGATTCCTTCGCGCCATCACTAGACTGGGGGATCCATTGTTTCTCCTGTTCGAGCGTCGCATCTCCACCGTGCGTATGAAGCGGGCCACCTCACCCAGCTGCGTGTTGATGAAGTAAACATAGCACTTCAGATCATGATGCCTTTGTCAGATATTCTATAGCGCACTTGAATGAGAGTAATTACCCGCTTTTTGTGTGGTTGCGGGAGGCTGGTAGCAGCGTTCTCACAATATACAATTTCCGACTCGGTGGTATTGACCTTCACAGGGGAAGAGAGAGAGAGATCGTCGCTTCATGCTCCTTTGCTTAAAGCTTGGCTCAGTTTGGCCTAAGAATGCACAATGAAACGGTCGTGGCGGCGGCAGTACGAAAGCACAGGCAAACATAATCCAAAGTGAGCCCGACCATTTGCAGCAACACAGCATGGACGGTTTTGTTTGAGAGAAACATTCAGCAAGACGGGGTGCCTTTATCATTGTTGGCTTGGCTGAACCTGCAGAGGTCTTTGTGTCGCGTCCCCCTCTCCTGTGGCCCCGTGATGAGAAGCGATCGCGCTCCGATGTGCCGTCGATAGGAACGACGCCCTGCTCGTTGTTTTTTCCTTCGCAGCGCCGTCATGGTTTTCACATCTAGTCAACTGTGGTTGCTAAGGACGTTTCCTGTGCTTCGCCACAGCCGTGGCATATTAGTCAGCACGTACTCACCAACACTTATGGCTGACGTGCAGTATCTGTGAAGTGTGTGTGTGTGTGTGTGTGTGTGTGTGTGTGTGTGTGTGTGTGTGTGTGTGTGTGTGTGTGTGTGTGTGTGTGTGTGTGTGTGTGTGTGTGTGTGCGTGTGCGCGCGCACTCTCTGTCTGCTGTATCTGTAGGTCTCTCCTGCCTCTGTACATGCTTTTCGCTTGCCAGCCACTGTCACTCTCATATTCTCTTCTCGATTGGCACAAATAAAATAAAAAAGTCTTGTCTGGACAGACATGCCGGGAGCGGCCGTGCATGGTCATTGAGAACATAGTGTACAGGTGTCTCGCTAATTTTTAAGAGGTCAAAAAAAAAAAAAAAGCTGTGTAGCAGAAAACTCCTTCCATCGTTGATTTGTCTTAGAATCACACCACAATTAGGGACCATTTTCTTTTCTCGTTTAAACCTCTGTAATTCCTAATCCATTGTAATGTGGCCATTACGGGCTCATCTTTTACACTTGCTAAAGTCATTAGTCATTGCTAATTACCATATTGAACGGAGCAGGCCAGCCGGGGGAATTCTAATGAGAGTTTAGTGCGCCGCCAGAATCTCTGGAAACTGTGGTTGGAGATCATATACAGTAACAGAGGATAAAGTATCTGGATCCGACATCGACACGCAGTTCATTTTGCTCTCCATCATAACAAAACACACACAACTGGAGCACACAAACATGCACTACTGACAACGGTGGGATATATTGTATAAATGCAAAATAATATATGTATATTTATCTACACACACATGTATGGGAGAGTCGGCGTAATTGTAACATTGTTCACTTCTCACTCTTTTGTAATATTTCAGGCAAACCGCTAACTTAACTACTATCATAAATCATAAACATGTCACGGGGCATTAAAGCGAAAGTGGACGACTGTGAGTCTCCTTTGTAACAGCGTGGGCTACGGTTGTAACATGACTTAAAAAAAAAGAGCATGACGCGAGTAATTTTCACGACCAATCAACAATATTTCACTTAAGCAACTGTTTTTATGGTGATTTTATACCAACGATGTGATCAGATGGCGTATAAAACATAATAGAATTATTATTAAAACTTACCGGATATACTAATTGTTCACTCCTGACCTTCTTTGTTAGCAAGTTCGTTGATTAAACCTACAGGCTCAACCATTTTGATTGATGGAAGTTGTAAAAAAAATACGATACAACCGCAATCTGTCTAGGAAGGACGTCTGCCAAACACGTGTCCACACTGTGGCATGACAAGTGAACACTATGCCAACTGACGAAGGACAGATACACGCAAACAAACGTGTGGAATTTTACTCCACACGTAAGCACATCCTTATATCGCGTTGATGCTTCTCTGGGAGGTGTTGTCCTGCGCCGGTCTGATGTCAACGCGATGACAACATGGCGACGTTTACATGTAGCAAGAGAAATTGTGCTGTGTTGCAATTGTACATTTGTGCCGACCCCTCCCCCTGTTGTGGGGTTTCCATGCAGAGTCGGGAAAATACCAAGCGGCAACTCACCAAAGACTTGAAACTAGAGAGTGAGACCATAAACTCCTCAGGAAAATGTTATGGGAAGTACCTGGATTTGTAAAAGCTGCTATAATCAATGAATAAAGTATGAACAACCCCGAAACCCCGGGTATGCCAAACCCGCATGTAATAATCACCCCGACTACGACGCGGCTCTGTGGAGTGTTTCACCGTCTGCTTCAGGCTCATTGTCTTGGTTCCGCCCCGCCGCCGTCATCAACCCGTTTCCAGACACAGCAGCAGATGCTTTTCCTCCACCGCTCTCGTTTTTGATGACGAACTGTTCGAGACATTCGCTGGTGAACAAAGTGAAGCTCTGAGCGGCTGAAGAGCCAAATATTTCCCTCAGAGGTGAATGGAGGCCAGAGTTAAAGGAGAAGGAACACTGGACTTATACAGGCGGTACTCTGGTGCTTTGTCTGTAAATAAGCATCTGTTTGCTCACACTCCCCCCCATCAGCTTTGTGAGGTGGTACAGTAATGTCAGCGTCTTTCAAGTTTCATGAAATAATTTGCACCATCTCTCTCTCTTTTCAAAACATTTCTAAAGATTTGCACTCATTCCAGTGCCACATCTTAAATATTTAGTTATGGCGTAAACTTTCAACAGCCTGATGAATTTTTACTGGTTACAAATTGGTGACAATTAAACTACTCAATAGTCTGTTATTCTTTCAGTTGTTTGTTGTAAAGTGATGTGTTGAAATTTGAATTCTGGTTGGTATTTCTCCTCCTTAAATGATTAGAGATATGCAAGTTTGAAAAAAACAACTTGTGAAATGCATGCACAGCTGTATATTCCTGTACACGTTGCTGCTGTGGAGCTCGTGCCTCTGCTGCTCCCGTTTATTTTCATGGTAATGCAATGAAAGGGGCAGGGTGAATAATTGATTAATCGTTGCCTTAACAAGAATTACAGTGCCACTCGGATGATTTTACCGTACTGTAAGGAGACGGCCCGGTTAATGTTTTACCAGAGCGCCGGGGTTGGCTGCGTGCGCAATAATGTATGAGGAGCAAAGAGGAGGCTCCACGGAAGACGAGTTCAAAAGGAAACAAACGGAGACAAACAGGTCTGTGTTTGTCAGTCGCTCTGCTCGACAAGGGAGGAGGAGGGGGGGGGGGGCTGCTGCAGGAGAACCAACACACACCCACACTCACACAGCCCCTTTATCTCTCCTCATCGCAGTCACACAGCAAATGGTGACCCGGTTTTTCGTGTGTGTGTGTGTGTGTGTGTGTGTGTGCGTGTGCGTGTGCGCGCGCCGAGAACAAACCCCCCACAGCCCCCGAACGCAGGAAAGAAACGGACCGTGAGCACGGCGGGGGACGTTGGGGTGGACGGAGGGGAGGAAAGGGAAAAGAACGGAGAGACGAAGAGAGGGAAGAAAAGAGAAAGGGGCGATCGGAGGAGAAGGATTGGAAAGCTGTTTAGTGCCATCTCTGGAGGCCAGCAGCAGTCAAAGCGAAGAAGTTTGTCAGCCTCTGGTGGGACTATCCAGTTTACTTTTTTCCCTCACTCACTCACTTATTGCTGATACAGTCTAACATCTTTGATCGATCTGGTTATTCAGACTGACATTGGGAATCCATGGTTGTTGCAGGTGACACCCCCCCCCCCCCCCCACAAACACACACACACGCACACACGCCCTTTTGATAAGTTGGATCTACTTCTAGACAGAAAGTAATTTTCCACTATTTCTATAATCTATAATCTTCTAGTTCTATAATTTTTAAAATCCCTGCTTGTAGCAGCTGAAATATGAGAGACTTCCTACCGATCTTTGTCATTCGTGACCATAAACTGGCCCTTGGTTGGTGAAAACATTTATTTATGGACGTCACCATGTAAATATTTAGTAGGCCTCATTGAAATTCTCTTTTTATCATCCTGTCGGATGATACGTATAATTTATCTTTCAATATTTCATATCGGGTAACATACTGTTGGGCTTTTTTTGAAAAGGGGCTTTGTTTACATAAATATATGTATGGTACCATCGCTGCTCGCCTGACACTGGAGAATCAACCGCTCGCTCGTTTATAGTTTTGCTGCAATGCTAAATATTAACTAAGGTATTTGGAAATACAAGTTGTTTTTCTCGCCCCGCAGTCAAAGCTTAACCTCACCCACACCCATTTGAGCTGTGATCAGTGAACAAGTCCAAGCACACGCACTCACACACACACACACTCACACACACACACACTCACACACACACACGCGCGCACACACGCGCGCACCCTGCAGACAGCTCCGCATTTTCCCCGACTGATTTTCAAAGGCTCGGCATCCATTCTGTGTTTGCTTTCCACTTGCTCCCCGGCTGCTCTTTCATGATCCACCCGTCATCTGAAAAGCATCTTAAATGATTATGTTTCAGTTTCTCCTTAAATTTTTTTCCCCTCGGCACTTAATCTTGCTTCATGTTCACGCTCCGTTCGGCTTGACGGCGCAAAGGTGAATGATGAAAGCCCGTCTTTTTTTTGGGTTTCAGATTCGTGACATTTTCATTGCGTAAGCCCCACCACTCTTGTCGAGGACCCGATATGTAACACACCATGATTTTCTGCTGCTTCTGTTCTAGCTTGGCTCCTCTTGAGGTGAGGAGACAGGCAGAGAGGAAAGACAGGGATTTGACTCTGGGGTTTTTGCGCAAAGACCAGGAGTTTCTTTTTTTTCTTCTTTTTTTTTTTCTTGTGCAATTAGAGCTGTGGCTAAGTGTTCTCCACTGCCTATTAATCCTCGACAATTAACGCACATGCTTCCGTGAAACATATTGGCAAATTTTCTTAAAGTGAGATTAATTTGGCAGGCGAAACGCTGAGTGGGCCTTTGTGGAACTGGTTATCTTCCCTTAGCACATTGGACTAAGCTCTCCAAGCCCGCTGGTATGAGGAGTGTGTGAGTGCAGAGGAAGTGTGATGCGATGTGTGTCATGTGGACGGAGTGAACGTCACAATCGACTTTCTAAAAAAAGACTGGCACTGTCACCGCATTAACGTGGAATGGACCAAACTAATAAATGAACTGAGACTTTGTGAATGAAAGTGTTCTGTGCTTGATCATGTAAACACGCTCCATCTATTTCTGTCCGACCAAACATCCTGTCCCTGTGTTGTCAGCTCCCTGTCAGGCCGCATCGTCGGAGGCGTGTGGTGGTTCTTCACCCTTATCATCATCTCGTCCTACACTGCCAACTTGGCTGCCTTCCTGACAGTGGAGAGGATGGTGTCTCCTATAGAGAGCGCCGAGGACCTGGCCAAGCAGACGGAGATCGCCTATGGAACGCTGGACGCCGGCTCCACCAAAGAATTTTTCAGGGTGAGAAAAACAAAAAAAGGGGAAAGAAAGATTCAATCATTTATTCAAGGGATTTCTGTCAGCGCTAACCTCTGTGCCTGTTGCCAGTTGGACGCTTTGAAGACAAAGAAGGAGCAGTAGGACATGTTGGGTTTGTATTTAGTAGTGATTGGTGTCTAGGAGAGGGAATGGTAATCAGGCAGGCCGATATCAGTGAGATGGAAATTACAAACGAGAATGCTAGATAACAAACAGGCATCATTTCCTGTGACTCCTTTGTGTGTTGAATCCAATGACGGACGAAATTCGAAGGTTTTACAGAAATAAACGCATTTAATGGTTATTGCTGAATATTATATATACTATAAAAAAATGTAATTAATAATATTTTAACACAGTGGTGTACAGTTTAATGATATAAAGAACAGTATTGACACTAACGCTGTGTCCTTCTCTGTCCTCCCATGTCTCTGACTTCCACTGGGTCCGGGTGGTCAGAGGTCCAAGATCGCTGTGTTCGAGAAGATGTGGTCCTACATGAAGGCGGCGGACCCGTCCGTGTTCGTCAAGACCACGGACGAGGGCGTGATGAGGGTCAGGAAGTCCAAGGGCAAGTATGCCTACCTGCTGGAGTCCACCATGAACGAGTACATAGAGCAGAGGAAACCCTGCGACACCATGAAGGTGGGGGGCAACCTGGACTCTAAGGGCTACGGCATCGCCACGCCGAAGGGCTCCCCTCTCAGGTAAAGCCACGGCCACCGCAGCGCGGCTGGACGCGAGCCACCGAGCTCTCTGACCGAAACTCATGCATGAGAATCACATGTCATTGCTTCTGTTTGTCCGTGGAGCTCAGCTCTGTTTGCATCCGCCCATGTATGAACACGTACATGAGCTGGGATGGATTTTGTTTCTCCTGTCTTTGAAAACTCATGCATTTCGATTTCTATGCATCTTTATTTAATCATTGTTCCTCATATTCCAATTTAGAAAGCATGCCTTCACTTCGACAATACTTCATCAAACTTTCTTTTTTTTTTTCTTTCTTTCTTCTTTTGTTCGTAGTTTGCACACATCACATTCACGACTTCATCATGCTCATTTCCACCACTGACGACCATCCGCGTTTGTGTCTGCACATGTATGTATGCAGCTCGCCTCCTCACGGCTGACTTGTGAGCTCTGGCAGAAGTGTGAAGTAGGACTATCAGATGTCACGCACTCGGTTCCCTGTTGCCCTCGCTCCGCTTCGAGTTAATTCTCGTGGCTGGTTTCACGTGGTCTTCTTTAAAAAGCTGGAGCATCACTTCAGACACGTGCAAAATGGAAACCAACCTCTCCGACTCAGCAGGGGGAGCAGGGTCGCAGCTAAAAGTACCACGTCCCATAGGGCGACGTTCCCACTTAACGCCAGGGCTCACACCTCGAATGCGAACTCAGCAGAGTTTCATTTATAATTGCAACGTTTAATGTGATAAGTGCTGCTAATGTATAATGATTCATACTTGATGCACTTCTGCCCTCGATGTCCAAGAGCAGCAGCTGTCATTGCACATTACGCACGCACCTTAACCAACGTCCCATCCGAGTTTCTCCTCCTCCTACAGAGAGAGCACAGACGCTGGTGGCATCCGAAGCTTTTAATCTATCTCTAATAGGCCTCATCCATTTTAATGAAAGGAGCCATATGGGGAGGTTTCATTCAAATTGCTGAGGATTCATCCGGGGGTTCCACCTTGGTTGACAGCCAAAGGTCTGAACACGATGACGGGAAATGTTTCCCATGTTTATTCGGATTCAAAGAAGTTGGATTTCATACAGCAACTAAGTGCTGTATTAGTAATAAGCCAAGTGGGATTAATCTGCTCCATGTCTTCAGATCGCTCTGTTCCGACAACAAAGCGATGGGATGCAGCGTTGAACTGCCGAGGATTGCCTCCATTATCTCCCTCTCTCTGTCACGTGTGTTGTTGTCGGGTGGTCACCATTCACAGATGTCTGATTCTGAACGTCATAGACGGATTGCAATTATTTACGATTGAACGTTTCGTATTCAAAGATGGAAATGTGAATGATTCAAATGATTGCACGGTTGAAGTAGAAGTTGATTAATTGCGCCGCTCACCCGGAATCAGACATGAGTGAATGCCCTGTGAAATCAAAGAGTTGAGTTCAATTATACCTGCACTGCATTGTAAATACATCCATTTGCAAAGAGTGCTCAATATAAGTTATGCACCAATATGACTGTATCTCACTCGATATTTAGGCATATACATGTACATAAACTCAGGGTATCTGCTCATACCAGTCGGATACCAGTTTTCTCTGTTTCCTCATTGCATGAAAGTCATGGGGATCATTTTGATCAAAGTTAACTGTACACTTCCCCTGACCAGAAACAAGTACTTAACTTTTAACTCCACTGGAATTTATAATAGTTACTATTTACCTTTCAGATTATTATTATTAAGGATTTTTACATACAAAACATATAAAGAACTTAAACTCAAATAAAGTGTTGCACCTTACTCTGTAAACGAGTGGAAGCGAAAAGATTAGTTTGATTAATATATTAGCTGACAGAAAATATCCCTGTTTACTAAGAAAACAAATTAACTGGATCAAATAATTGAGAAAATAATCAGCAGATTGTTCTATAAGGAAGATAATTCGCTGCAGCCCGGAATACAGTAAATACACCTCAACTAGCTGCAACAGAAAGATGCTGTTCAGACATTAGTGTAACAGTAATGATAATATAATGATCTGTCACAGGGGAGCACTGATCCCATCTGTAAAAATCGACTGTATTTTACACATCCGCATCCCCTTTGCAGTGCAGGCCTAACTGAAAGAAGCACTTTGAAAACAAAGATACTCACATGGAATAACTCTCATTTTGCAGGACTGTCTTCAAAGAACTTCATGCATTCAGCCCCATGCCTGCCCGTTTACCCCATCCCACCTAACATACAGTAGCCTCCCTGACATCTGCTCGCCTCACGCCAACTGACCAAACTAACCAGCGACCTGCAGGTCTCCAGACCATTCATTGTCCACACACTTTGACTTCTTTCTCTCCGTCTCGAGTCCACTGGGCCGAGAAAGAATTCAGAGGTTTTACCAGTTCTGAGGATACCTGTGCTCCCTATCAGCTATGTTGTGCACTCAAAGTCGGGGCATAAAGACTCTTCTGCTCCCGTCTGCCGGTGAGAAGGGCAGAATATTACCAAACTAAATTGTTGTTGCACAGATAAACTGTTTTGATTTGAGCAAAGGCTGCAATCTTAACTTCTTTCATGCAAATTAAAGATTCTGCCTTTCTGTGATTGGATGTGGATGGAGAGAGTCTTTGTTCCCCGGCAGTCAGCTATAGGAAATGCACACACACTCACTCACCAGAGAGAGAGAGAGCAACCTTTGAGGAGATGCTTTGGATGTCAGGTTGTCAGGCCTCCGTCTACAGTAGGTCACAGAGTTTCCTTTCAGCCCGATGAAGACATAAACTTGCTGCGAAAGTGAACTCGGCAGTTGAAACATGCAGAGCCTCAGCCTCGTTTGTCTCCGCTGATAGTTATAAACTAATCAACCTGGTCTCCTATGGACCGAGATGCCGCGAAGGGTTGAATATTGATAAGTTAGTCACCATAGCGATCTGTATGCTGGTGCCACTGAAAGGAAATAACCGCCTGTAGACGGGCTTCGGTCTCCAAATCGTCTCCACTTGTAGTGTGTGCTCTGCCTCCCTCTGAGGCCCCTGCTTGGTAAAACCTGACTCTACTACCGTGTAGGTGCTCAGCATTTCAGCCCCCACTAACATATATCAAACATGTGCATCTAAAGCCGGTGCTCCTGCTTCATATCAGTAGTTACATGCAGGAGAGTCTCAAGTAGTAAGTCAGTGTTGTCATAATCACCACCACCATGCGACCAATCTTTTTATATCTGTTCCATAGAGTGTCTCCTAATGGCTATCGTTCTATATTACTTTCAAGAAACCCAGTAAACCTGGCAGTGTTAAAACTGAACGAGCAGGGCCTCTTGGACAAATTGAAAAACAAGTGGTGGTACGACAAGGGAGAGTGCGGCAGCGGGGGCGGGGACTCCAAGGTCAGAGCCAGTTTGATAAACCCTGCGGGTAACCCACCACCACTGGGAGTGTGTGGGGGGGGTGGGGGTTGTGTGGAGATGGGTAACCGGCAATCCCACGCTGCACTTCCACTTGAGCAACGCTCGCCTCTCTGTGGTGTGGGGAAGAGCCGGGACAAAGTGGCAAGTGGCGGGGTGGCTGTGATGGATGAATTTGAAAACCACAGAGAGGGAAAATTTTCCATCATCTTTCTTGCTTATGAGCAACATGATTTAAAAATTGTTAAATGTCCAGTAATTAAGTCATCTGCATCCCCCATGCTCGATGATATTTAAAGACCACGTGCATCCATTTGCATCCATTTGGGTTTTTTCTCAGGTTTAGTTATCAAATCTGGCCATTTCCATCCTTCCTTTTAACAAAAGATATACGATCGAGGCATCCGTGTTGCATAATTGAGGGTAAGCAGTGTGCCGGTTACCCAAAGTGATATAGTAATACACATCTACTGCCTTAGAGAGCAAGCCAACCAAGCTAGATGGAGTATTAATGCATATCACTTTGACTCTTTGACTGATGTTTATGCTTTATATATATGTGTGTGTGTGTGTGTGTCTGTGTGTGCGTGCGTGTGATATGCATTATTTTTTTTGTTACCTATAAGCAAGCTCAAGTATTAACGTATGTATGTTTTTGCTGATCTATATGTTTCTGAATTAATAACATAAAGTAACATGGTATAATATGTTATTTATGTTATTTCCTTATGAAGAATCCCAGTAAACCTAGCGGTGTTGAAACTCAATGAGCAAGCCGTCTTAGACAAACTGAAAAACAAATGGTGGTACGATAAAGGGGAGTGTGGCAGCAAGGACTCCGGAAGAAAGGTTAGTCTCCGACCCAAGCCTGTCACCTCACAGCACCTCCCAGCACAACCCTGGCCCAAAGTCCTGCCCCCAGCCCCCATTACACTGAGCCACACGCCTCTGAACGTACCTCAGGATTGGCCCGAACATAAGACTATAGCCCACATTTTACAACACATTTTTGCATGAAGACTTTTTTAAGATTAGAAACACTTAACGCAGCAGAGGAGACAAGACCCACTGTGTTTAACATTTACATGAAGATAAAGATGCAGGTAATTACTATAAACATCTTATTCGACTAAATGACGTTTCAAGTAAGTTATGCATGAGCAAATAAAGATACATTGGATGAATGATTAATTTACTGAAAACTATTAAATAAAATCAGTGCATCGATTTACTGAAACAAATAATTTGATTAAACCCTTTCGCTTCAGCTTTAGTCATGAAGAAACATTTTCAACTCCAATAATCAAATTGAATCAACCAGCGATACTCTTGTGGCTTCTGCTAGACATCTTCTACTGCTGCCTCTGTCAGAAATATTATTATCATATGTTACAGCTAATTTATATCACTAACTCTACTTCAATGTCTACTGCTGCTGCTGTTAAATGTTGGCTTCTCCTACTGCTGGTTGTAGAATGAGTGGCGTACACTTCTAATAGCATCACCAGGAAGCAAATTCTACAATTATACGAAATATAATTCACAAATGAAAGAAATTTGTTAATTTGAGTGTTCAGCATTTTATACATTAAAGTTCTTTTTCATGTCACGTTCGAACTTGACACCACTTCACTGACTGTCCAGTCTGCTTTAGAATTAACATGAGCGAGCGAAAAAGAAAAAAATACCTTCCAGGGAAAAGTCAGCCCACGCAGCTTGAGCTGGATGGCAGCCAAGTAGACAGAATTGTCATTTAAAAGCTTGTCTGCAAATGGTAGGTGGTTATGTAAATGCTAGTGTGACAGTATAAAGTAACACAGTAAAAGTTACATTCTCCATCCAAAGACAACATCTGCTGTTGTGAATATGTACAATCTGCAGTCCTCTTATGTGAAACGACCCTAAGTGTTTTCCCCAACCTCGTCTTATATTCGGGCCATATTCTGGTGGTACTCTGGTGTCTACTTTATATTCCCCCACTGATTAGCTTGTGTTGTCAGAGATTTAATGTTGATCACCAGCGTGTACATAAATATTGTGTGTGGTGGATTAGATAGGACTGTTATTTATGCACACAGAGACTACAGTTGCCATCTAGGTGGGATAAGTCCTCTCAAGAGGAGATTGTCCAACAGCCCCCAAACGCACAGATGCCTATGCACGCAGATCAAGTGTTACGATGACCTTGAGTTTGTTCTGTAGATTAAATGTAAATCATTCTGAAAGCAATTTGTTAGACCGGATCTCCTTCCCAAGGAGAGAACAAATAAGTAAAGGAAAAACATAGAAGGACGTGAGGGAGACAAATGGTGACATTGGCCATTGGACTGTACCCATGGAACATGTTGAGCCGTAATCTTTGCACTCCAATAAGAATTCTGCCTCAACTCTCCCCGAGTGTTGCACGTATGGATGCAAACCCTCTCCGTCTGCTAGATCACCCCCCCAAGTCACACACACACAGTATGTCGCTGTGCTTGCATGCATTTGTGGTTTATCCACTGTCTCATGAAGCGGTTGTACCAGAATAGAAAAGCTTTTGCTCTTTATCTCACCCCCTTTCTCGTGTTTGAAATGTCGGCCGGCCCGCTGATCTGTCAGCAAGTTCGCCTGCTCATATTTTCACAGTTTTAGTGCAGGACTGTCGAACTGTGTGCTATAATATCACAAAAGAAATTTGACAAATACTTTTAGAACTCCTAATATGGCTCATAGTAGGACAATACATGTCAAGGGCCAATTGAGTCTCATACAATAAGTAAAATTTGCTTGGTCGCCTTCTTGCCGAGAGTTTGATGAGAATATTGATTGTGAATTCACGTCCTCCTTGAAATATCCTATTTCCCGAAATTGTGAATTTGTTTCGGTGTGTTCACGTGCTTTCGAGTCAAAAAGTGGAGAGAAAAAAACATGGACACTGTAAAATAATGTTTTAATGTGGTTAGAGCATTTAAACAGCCCATTGATACTTTCCAATATTTGCATAACAATGAAGAGCAACCGACTTATCTAGAATAAAGTGGACAGCAACTGGCTATTACAACTTAACACCATATTACGAATGAAATGTTGAAAAAAATGGATATGCAAAATGTAAATTTGCACCATCAATCAAAGGTTTTTTAAAGACATCAAACAAGCGCTCTCTTTTTCCCCAGCGTGTTTTTGAGTATGATGTCAGCATCTCGTGTCGTTGCTCAGACTTGAAGTGACGTGAATCGTCGGATAAACACATTTATCAGATTATTCCAAAACCTCTATAACACCACTCTCATATTTATGAGCCAATAATGTAGCTACAGCTAGTAACATTACCTTAGCATAAACAGGAAAACTAATACGTTCTGCCCAGAGTTAGCAAAATCGAGCCGACCCCTCCTGTCAAGCTCTCTGACAGGTTGTTATGTAATTTGTCAAATCCATACAAAAACAACAACAAAAGTAGCCTAGAAATAGTCTGCCACATTGAGCTTGGCAAAACCACAATGTATTATTTGTACATTTCGGTTTTATGTTTACCAACGCGAACAGGCTGCAGGCTTTAGTTTTTCATTCACCACACAGGGACATAGGTGGTATCTCAACTAACCCTCGGCAAGAAAGCGAACAAGCTTTTTATTTATATATGCAACGTTTTTTTTTTTTTAATTAAGCTATTTTTCTTTTGCTTAAAAAACTGCAAAGCTCTTGTCTTAACTCGAACACTTGTTAACTGTGTGAAGGGATAAGATTCTTGTGTTGTTTTTCTTTGGTTGGTTTAATTTGTATCTTTAAGTAGAAAGTAGGAAGCCTTGTACAGCTTCAGGTGATAAAAGTAAATTCAACCTGAAATGAAGAGAAGTCTCTGAGAGTCTCTGGCTCTCGGTCATCCATAGCACACAGTTTGACACACACGCCCTATAGTGAAATGTAAATAATACCCCTAAAACAGACTACATTTATTCAAATGCACATTTCCCTTTGGAGTTAAAAAAGCCTATTTATCCAAGTGAATGGACAGATAAAAGCCAGGATTTCAGCTAGAGATCAGCAGGGCTGATATCAAGGCATAATAAAGTGTAGCCATCCTAACAGAACAGCTTCCCACGTGGCATTGATCTCATCAAGTGACTCGAAGGTATTACCCAAATGGGTTTGCAGGAAATAACACCCTCATTAGTCCTCATTGCTCCGTGAACGCCAGTTAGGTTGACTGATTTAAGTCTTAATCGCAATGATTCCATTTCATTACGGACTTTAAATAGGCATATACGTAAGTTGGAGCCATTGCAATAGAGAATAATGACCCATAATGTGGAGCAGTGTCAAACTAAAGACGTGATTGTGCTGCATGGATGCATGTGATGTGGGGTGTTTCCTATCTGTTCCCTCACAAAGTATTTTTTACTGGGAAATAATTGTGCGTATGAGTACTTTTGACTTAGTATAGACATTGTGTTAGATGATTAGAAATGTATGAATAAGTGAAAAAGAAATGTAGATGAGTATCTGTATTCAGTTTCTACGGGCCTGTCTCACAAAGCGACATCAATGAAGGGGGGCTCTCTTTGAATTAGCTAATCTGGACAACTGCTCTCGGAGAGCTGCTAATCACGTCGCTACAAACGCGTGCACATGCGAGAGGTCGAGCTTCAGAGAAACATCAATACGTTTTTCTTCTCTCGTGAGAAAAAAAAAAAAAGCATGAATAAATATTAGAGGGGGGCAGAAAACCAAAATGCTTCCCGGCTGTGGTGCTTTGTTAAATTTGAAATTGACTCGACGAGGAGCCGTGACCAAGATGTCGCTTGAATGAATCACCGGGAGCTAATTTTCAGCATCTTCAATGGCTGATTTCGTCTCACCATTAGGGAGCGCAGTCAGAATACTTCTCATTCACAGTCTCAACCAGTCACCGAAAGAACCTCAGTGCAACCAACGAGCGGCGGCAGTTTCTATTCGCCTTTTTGTAGCCAGACGGGGAAGCTTAGATAGCTGCACTGCAAGTTTTTAATGAATGGAGATTTTCTTCTTCTTTTTTTTTTCCATTCCCATGGTAAAACGTACCAGAGGATGAGTATTCCCAGCATCCATGTTAAAGATGATTTGACCTATGATCAGGCCCTGCAGTGTGGCACGATCCTTTCAATGAGCCCTCTGACAGACGACCCCCTTCTCCAGCTCCGGCCCAACGTGCTGTTAGACTGCCTTCGAGTCTGTTGACGTCATTTTCTCGGACGCTGTATCGCAAGTCTTTATTTTTTTTTCTGATGTGTTGGATATGTCTAGGGAGTAGTGAAACAGTTGTGTAACACGTTTATATAAAAGTTGCTCTGTTTCTTCTCACAGTGTATACGTTTCGAACCGTCGGCCCGAACAAAAACATGTTTCGATCTGCATCGTTCATTTCCATCTTGATGCCTGAGTTATGTGCTAAGTTATTCGGCGCAAACATTATATTGAACTTTGTGAGACGGGCCTCGAAAAATGTGTTTTTTATTGTTAGAATTTAGATTTTGTGTGCGGTCTTGTCATGTGTATGATTGTACAGGACCATCTATATACTGTGTGTGTGTGTGCGTGTGTGCGTGTGTGTGTGCGCGTGTGTGTGTGCGCGCGTGCGTGCGTGCGTGCGCGCGTGCGTGCGTGCTAGTTTGTTGGTATTGCTCCACATCACTGTTGCCTCTCAACACTTGGCTCCGCCCTCTCCCCTCTCCCTCCAGGACAAGACGAGCGCCCTGAGCCTCAGCAACGTGGCGGGGGTCTTCTACATCCTGATCGGCGGCCTGGGCCTGGCCATGCTGGTGGCGCTGGTGGAGTTCTGCTACAAGTCCCGGACCGAGTCGCGCCGAATGAAGGTGTCCACCGCGCGAGCCGCTGCCGCCTCAGCCGCTCAGGCCTTTCACTGCTCAGCCTTAGACAGTGGTGCTAGCGCCCCCTACACAGAGCTGCAGAGCTACGGCCTGTACGCCAACAACACTGTTAAGATATAAGAGCAGAGCACAGCCACGGGGTAGGGAACGCTGTGATGATGATGATGATGATGATGATGATGATGATGATGATGATAATGATGACTTCCGCCTCTTCACCACTCCGCCCATCTAACCCGTGATCACAAGGCTTCCACCGCAGTGCAACCGCTCTCCTGTACCTCTCTCTCCCTCTGCCGCTCCCTCGCTCAGTCTCTATGTCACCGGCCTGCAAGTCTTGTCGAATCACTTGATTTCAGATTGCCCTTATGCCCTTAAGCCTTCTGTCATGTTTTCGTTATGTTTTTTCTTTTTGCTTAAGTTCGTCTTTAAAGTAAACCTCGGGAGTCTTAGAATCTGACTCTACCCTCTGCTCTGCATTATATCATCTGCTTCTAAACATGTGATTTATATCAGACGCTTTTTCTGTTTGACAACGTCGAACTTGCACTTTTAAACAGTCTCCATTACTCTTTTCTATTTCTGTTTACCGAAATGGTCCATTCATCACAATAATCACCCTCACATGTGAAGAGATTTCACCTTGCAGCATGGGTGTAAAGGCAATTTGAATCACAGTGGTACATCTGTCTACCTCTGTCGCTCTGGGCAAACCTCTCCCCTTGCTGCCCCCTCTCTTTTTGCTGACTGTCTCGCAAAACGCAGGGCCCATTGTGGTGAACATCCTTTATATGTACATCGTGACGCAGGCCTGGTGGGCTTTCTTTCCACCGCTTTAACCCCAGAAGAGTCTGAATCTTGAAATGCTGTATGTTCAGAAATCTCAAAACTAACGACTCGTGGCATGAGGTTTCTCCTCTATCAGCCGCGACGTCAGTGCTTTTAGTCATCCGCCCCCGTGGATCGACCCGCAAACAAATAACCTTCGGTTCACTCCTCCGGCATCAAAGCCTCTCGATGTCGTCGTCTTGTAAAACGGCAGAAGAAGAGAAAAGGCAAGGCAGGGCCGCGGCAAGCAGTGATCTTCTACAGGAGTATGTTTTAATCAGCCCGACGAAGAGGCGCCTGATCAGTATGCTGATGAGATTGGTGAGGAGCCTGTTAAGTCCGGTGGCGCCTTCATGCTGTTTGGCTTGAAAGAAGCAGCAACAACGCCGATCCAATTAGAGGGCGGCGTCATCCTCCCGTCCCCGCGCAGCGCTCACCGGTTGCTCCAGGTTGCGCTCGCTTTGCCCAATTTAATCAGCTATAGAATAGGGGAGGCGGACAGACACCAAAGATTTGTGGGCGCGCGCACACTCGCGCACACACACACACACACACACACACGCGGCACACACACACACACACACACACGCGGCACACATCATTAGGTTCAGCTTTTGGGCTCAGTGGCTTTTATTGTGCAAGACCGGGGGATGGACCTATTAAACCAATGAGTGAAGGCTGAGCTCTCGTCTTAGTGCCCACACTCAGCTCTGCTCTCCCTATTAGGACGCCAGTATCACTCCTGCCCAGATAGACACGGTGGAAACTAGCACAACTTTGACTCCTCACGGCCCAAATGTCCCGGTGTGCCAACACCACATTCAGATGGTGACATCAACAGCTGCTCAGGCGCACATATTCGTAGAATAGACACGAGAGAAATTGCCTAACATTGCCATCGGAGCTCTTCTCCAGTTGAAAACCGTGACAGAGTTCCTGTGCACCGGCAGTTCTAACTGTCACATAAGCTTTCTCTGTTGTGTCACTGCGATCCTGTAACGCACGTGGCTGAGATGCGTACTGCGGATATCAGGCCGTGCGGACTCACTGTCAACCCTCTTCTTTTTCCACAGCAATCCATCAACGACGCCATGCGCTGCTCCACCCTGACCCGGATGAGTGGCAACGGGAGCGGCGGGGAGAACGGACGAATCCTCGCCCACGACTTCCCCAAAACCGTTCAGACGCTGCCCTGTATGAGCCACACCGCCAGCATGGGACTGGGAGCCTCCGGCATGTGATCATCACATGACTGTGCTGGCGGCGAGGAATAGGCAGGGTGGGGCGAGAGACGAGCACAAGACTCTAAAGGAAATCATGGCTGTCCCCTTTGACCCATCTTCTCCCTCTGGCTGTCGCCGTGCCCAACTCATTCAAGACTGAAATTACTGCCAACTCTCGAAACTGCTCCTCACAAACTACGAACAGAGACTTGCAAAAGGTTTTTGTTTTTTTTGTTGTTGTGTTTTTTTAAACAAGTGGATGTTTGAAAAAGAGATTCTGGGGGGCGAGAAGACGGACAGGAAGTGCGCTGCAATAAAGGAGCCGTCAACGGGGCGTGTTTTTTTACAGTGTTCATTTACTGTGTGTGTGTGTGTGTGTGTGTGTGTGTGTGTGTGTGAAAAAAAAAACAAGGAACTCTATTCTTCAGTGTAACGCCTGCGCTGTGCCATTTCCTCCACCGCTGACCTTGTACTACCTAGACGCTCTGTGTGTCTTTGCACAGATGTGGGCAGAGGGAGGACAAACACTTGTGACTGCTTCACTGGTTTGATATTCGTTTTGGGACATTCGCGCTTCTCTTTCACTCTCACATTGCCTTTTTTTTTTTTTGCCTTTTTGGAAGTGCTCTGTGTAGCATAGCCAGTGTTTATGATATAGTAATATGGTGTACACTGTTGAAACGGCGCAGAAACGCTTCCGTCGGTAGTTTGATTTCTCATCCCCGACTGACACGCATCGCTGCTGCACCTCGTGTAACACGTCATGCCTTTGTGTCTCCGTGCCATAGCACCGCTCTCGCACACGAACACAGACACGCGCCGCACACATCGCTGCTGCCTGGCCGTTTGGGCCAGCAGATGGATGGGAGATTTATGTTTATGTTTATGTTATGGTGACGGAGCTCAGGGGGCAGACGTGGACCTGCGCACTCTGACCTGTATGAGAGAGATTACAGAAGGGACGCACTCCCATTCCTCTGTGGTTATGTACAGTACTGAGTGACCTTACACTGTATTACTACTGTTGTGACATTCATGGCGTATCCATCCATCTACCTGGGAGTCCATTCGCAGCACGTTAGAGAACAGAGGTTGACAAATCCCGATGTAATCTGGATGAAATATATTCCCTCACACTATCGTTAGAGCTGTTCTCTCCCTCCTGTGATTCATCTTCAGCCGTATTCGGGTTTTAACCAAACGGACAGTGCAGCTATTCGTCCCGGATCAGTCGAGAGTGGCACGTCGCCTTCCGACTGTGCACGGCCTGCAAAGGGAAAACGCTTGCCTGCCTGCCTGCCTGCCTGCCTGCCTGCCTCGCTGTTGCTAGCCAGCGCACGAAGGGAGGCGTCACGGTCGGTCTCAGCTGTGTCTTCGCTGAAAGTCAAGGTCACGTCGGTCAGTGCACTGCTCTGCCGTGGAGCCCTCCCGTTTCGGATCGTGTGAAGTGAACAGGAATCAGAGTGACAGGCAGTGACAGTGACGAAGTGCGCACATTCCTTAAAGGACCCCCCCCCCCCCCCCCCGAAACATTTGGGATACTGTAAACAAAAGACTTTGTCATTTGCATTTCCGGGCCCGTTCTATGGCACAATCCCACGAGTGACTGGACCCACGGCAGAAAAACAAAAACCTCAGCTGATGTGGTGATGTCCTGTTCAATCAAAGGACATTTTCAAAAACAGCGGATAAAAAGAATAAGGGTTTTTATTTTATTTCCTTTAAAGAGCATGGCGACAATGTGTTGGTTCATCTTGCCAAGGCCATGAACACATCTTTGCTCTTGTCTAAGCTCTTCTGTTATAGATATGTATCACATTTATATTGCATACTTATGTATATCAGCCAGTGGAAAAACGGTTTTGCTTGTTGACATGTTTTTTTTCCACGGTTGGTCGTGGCATCGCGGGCTTTGACAACACAAGCAGTACTTTTCGTAAGATTGATTCATTGCCGTTTCTCGGTCTGTCTGTGGGACTTGTCGACAACAACAAAGGCAGAACCTCGCCAGCCTTCATTCTTCAAACTCGACAGTCTCGCGGGTGGAAATTTGTCAGAGCGTGAGACAAACCGACAGCGGTACTCCACAACGCATCGCCGCCAGGTGCTTCGCAAAGGTTACATTATGTGCCTTCTTCTCACAAACGCGACAATCTCACTCCCGTCCCCCCGCCTGTCTTCCTCACAATCTTTGCTCCCTCGGCCCACACAAATATCCCCCAGCGAATTTTTCCCATTTGCCTGGTGTGTCACAGAGATCATACAAGATATACACTTTATTTTATAGTGGAGTATACATGGGGGAGTGAAGCCTGACGCAGCAAACATGGGTCGCGAATCACAGTCGATCCAAACGGACGGACAGATATGCGCCGACCGGCGTCATCGCAGTTGGTGTAACAGTATTCAAAAGGTGTGATTTTTTTCCTTTAAGGTGACTGGAAGGCCGTTGCTGGAAGCGGGACTTTTCGCTGCCGTCTGACGCCGGTGGTCAACCTGCTGGCTCTAGCGGAGCCCACGCGTCTGTACAATGGCAGCTCCCGTCCTCTGCTTCCACAATTGGCCACCCATTATTTTTCTGCTTTGAAAAAATGTATCAAATGTAACGTATGGCTCCTCTCTCTCTCTCTCTCTCTCTCTCTCTCTCTCTCTCTCTCTCTCTCTCTCTCTCTCTCTCTCTCTCTCTCATCGTCACAGAAGCTCGAAAAGTGGGCAGTCCGAGTTCACTGAAATCATACATATCTCCACCCATTATGTATATAAAAGTCCCCCCCCCAGTGAAAAACGTTCTCCCACAGACCCTGCGTCCGTGTACCTGAATTAGTTCCCTACTGCGCGAGGACCTTTTGCGTTCCTCCTCCATCTCTGCGTCTTCTTTTTTTGCTGATGTTGTATTGATATGGACACAGCACAGCTCCGGTCAGTGGGAGGCTTTACTGTACGAGAGATGTTTTATATGCCATAACAAGATTTGTTTAAAAAAAAAAGAAAAAGAAACCGAACAAAAAATAAAAAGACGCTCAATGTTTGTATTATACAGAAGAGTTGAGGTGCCAGGAAAGTGTTCTACACACACACACACACACACACACACACACACACACACACACAGATGTTGAATAATCTGTAGACGCTAATGTTGTTTAAAACCAGTTTTGAGTTAGTTTAATTTGTTGGTGTTTTTTAAGTGCTTGAAATTTAACACCATTTGAATATTTCTTTGTCGTTTATCTTTTTCTTTTTTTCACAGTATTTTACTATGGGAATCTAATCACAGTTTGTTCATCAGAAACATCATTATTGTTGTTGGGTTGTTTTTTTTAACCTTGACAAAGGTGTTGCTGAGTTTTAAATATGAAAACTATGGTAAATACATTGGTTGACAGTAAAAAGGAAAAAAAACTAAAAAAAAAAGAAGAATACAGCTATTAGGAATCCAACTTTGAGAAATTAACTTTTTTTTTCTAACCAAAGTGTCCTGGAAGGAAGTCATCATGCTTTTGTTACCGAATAAAGGGGGAAAAAAAAGTGCATTTGTTAAGTTTTAATTCCAAGGGACTCTCACTATCTCACTTCCACGCCTCGGGGCAAACGGCATGTGAGTTTTGATGTTACAAGCCGAGAAGAAGTGCAGCGAGCCAAATAATGATCTCCTCTCTGTCTGATGTAAAGGGAGGAGAACAAGACAAGTGTTACACGAGCTGCACGAGAATTAAAAAAAAAAGAAAGAGCCAATTTGTGTCGACTTAATAGCCCCGGTCATGGTCGTACGAATGAGTGAGTCAAGACAACACTTAAAGGAGCGGCACCTTCATGCCACTCAGCCTCATTTACATATGACGGCAGGCACACCCTCATCAGACAGCATGGACAGATCTTACCGGGAGGGGGTTGGTAAGGACGAGTACATTCATAGAAATTCACATTTGGACATCAGAACCGATCCCCATTGCTTCTAAGTTTTCTATCCCAACATTTGTGAAATGTTCCAGGGGTGACATCTCAGCCCGCTTTCTGCATTCAGGTCCACGTCTGCCATTTCATCCGGCCATCGTTTTTTTTGCCTTGTTCTTTTCCGAACACAATCCAACCTTTGCCATGAATCAATTCCTCCGCGGCCGACGTTGAACACGAGATAAGATTAGTTTTGGGCTTGCATTGGCATGTTTATTTAGGTATTTATTGGGCCAGTCTGGGGCAGGGCAACGAGCTGTAAACACAACACACACACATATATATAGATATATATCTATATCTATATATAGATATATACACACACTATAGGCAGGTTTCGAGGGTGCGTGCACAGCATTGTGATAGAAAAACGCACAATGTCATAATCGTTTCTCCATTTATAAAGGAAGCAGCTTGCTGGAAGCCTGTGAAAATACTGTTTACAGGTGAACTTGTTGTGTGACACATCCTAGCATTGCGCACGTTACAATATTTTTTTGAAACCACAACTCTGGCAGCTGACGTGACGCATATTGCAGGAGCTTTAGTAGCAGTGAAGAGGCGCAACACGAAAAACACCGATTTACAGCAGACGTTAAACCTCAAGGCACAATTAGGCACGATTAATGTTCAGCATGGATCATATTGTGGTTGTTATATTTTATAATATTAGCATGTGTATAACTCTTGCTCTGATATACCATATCTAAATGTACCAGACACTGGACATATGCCAAATGTGCTTCATTAATGGAGAGGCATTTGGTCAAGATGAGATTTTATCAGTATTATGGATCAGCCTCACTGGATCTCCACAGTGTCATTGTGGGTTTTTTCTTGAAAATTACTCGTAATATCACAACTAACGCAATATTACTGTGGTGCATTGATTTCTTTTTTTTTGTTGAGTCTTTACATGTAGACTAGACTATTATGTACAACATTATGTAAACGTAGGACATGATTATCACAGGCCGGGCCTTCTTTCATTGAGGCAGAAACAGGACTATTAGCAGTTGCTTCTTGTATCTTTATTCATTTTTGCTCAGAATCTTTTTCAAATTGTAGATCCGACTCTGAAAACCTTTGTGCAATTTAGAATATAGCTGAAGTCAACACAAACAAACGTAGCCTTGTCAATTTCTCGTAACCTTCTCAATATTTTTTCGATTTTTTGAAATGAAACATCCGTGGCATGTTTTTTTTTTACAATGATTCAGCAAAATGATGTTACTCCGAACATCATCTGCCTGTGGGCTGGATGATTCACGCATTGGTTTGATATTTACTCGCTCGCTTTCTTTTTTTTTGCCGTCCTCATTTAAATTCCGCTTTACAAATTCGATCTGTGAGAAGAAGGATTGGAAGTACAAAACGCCGTCATTTTCATCACCTGGAAGTTACATTTCATGCGGCAGCCTATTGTTGGAGCCTGGAGGAAGGAATTCTCATTATGATGAAGATACAAATATAGAGGTTGCCATTGTGTGCTGAGGCGCTTCTTGTGTGTGTGTGTGTGTGTGTGTGTGTGTGTTTTACATAGAGATAGCAGGGTGTCGTTCTCTGTCACACCCCGTGATTAGACATCAACAGCCGCAGAGGCCCTCCCTCTCTCTCTCCCTCTCTGACAGCTTTAGGCCTAATGTACAATTAACATCTCTTCTCTCACTTTCTGTCGCTCTCTTTCTTCCTCTGTTCCAAACTAGGTGTTGGAGGAGTCACAGGACTTTTGCTTTTGCTTCTCTCCCTCAATTATGATTTTGAAACAAGTTTTGTTTTGTTTTTGCATCATCCCATCATTTATGCGACGTGTGACAGACAGGTCTGTCGTCCTTGCATCGCGGTAAGTGTCCTGGGCCGCCGCTGACTCCGAGCTCACACCTTGGCCCAAATGAATCTTCGGAGAACGAAGTCGTGTCGCCGGGGTTTGAGCCAGATTAATCGGTCCTCATCTAAAATTAAATCTGGATGTGTCACCTGTCCGGAATGTTTGAGGACCGGTGAGCCACAGCCTAAAATGATGATGTCCTTTGAAACTGTAATGTTTTCAGGGAAAGAGAGAGAGAAAGAGATTTCCTCGACTGTTTCTCCTACGTTGCGGTACAGATTTATTTGCAGGTGGAAAAACTGTGTGTGTGAGGGCAACATTGATAAAGAACACTGCCGCATCTGTTATCATGAAGGGCTTTATTTTTTTTTGTACATAAGCTGTTAAACCCACAAAATAATCTAGTATGAAATCCTCCTACTTACTGCTCGCTGACTTACTGTTAAGCCAGTTTGCCTGACAACGGTGTAACTTACAGTAGAGCAGAGAACCTGCAAGAGTGGCACCTCTTCGTGATGAATCATCCAATATTCCTTGCTGGGATGCAGTGGACACATGGGGACAGACGGTGATTCGTGATCATGAAGAATGTTGTGATGTGCTCCAGTAAACCTTTGCTGAATCAAATTTGCTTGTTGGAAGCTCCCGTTTCCGTCTCGGGAATCAACATTTGAATAAGTATAATTGTTGGTACTCATGAACCTATATATATTTGCGTACCATAAATTTGGTTGGTTTTGCAGTGTGTGCGTGTGTGTGTGCGTTGTGGTGGTGCCTGTTACTGATTTTTGCTGAGGGCGTTGTTGTTCTTTTTTTCTTCCACACCAGGTCTGTTCCCAGACTCTCTCTCTCCCTTTGCATATCAATAATGCTGTTATGAAGGGAGGTAGGCCAACTTTAGATGCCGGGTCTGCTCCTGGCACGTGAGTCATGTTTTTACAAACAGAGGAGGAAAGGAAATCAATAGTGGTGAAGACACTGCTGCCAGGTCGTATTGGGGGGGGCAAGGTCTCACAGCCATCAGAGAGGAAGTGATTGCTCCTCTTCGGAACTACTTGACTGAACTGCCTCAGTCTGTGGCTAAAGGGAAGAGACAGACAGCTCGTCGGCTCTTTCTCCTGATTTCTTTGGTCTTTTCAGGTGATTGTAATTCGCCCGTCGGCCCTTTCTGTCCTCTCCTGTTCCTGGCCCCCGTCCCTCCGTGCCTGTTGCCTGTACCCCCATAGACAGAACAGCCGCACACATTTCAGTGTGGGAGTTTTCCTTCGCTCACATACATGAGTAATGACATACACACAGATATGGACATGGATGCTCACACACACACACACACACACTCCGCCCACAGAGAGGCTGTAAGACAGGAGCCGTGCTCAGTAGAACTCATGTAGCACCTCTCGCCTCCCTCTCATCCATCCAACCCCTCAGGCCGTTTCTCTCTTGTCTGAGTGACAGGCCCTCGCAGCCGGATGAGATCTAAAGACGGCATCTCACAACACACGAGACGGGACGCAGACATCTCTCCGGGGCACTTGGTTCTTGCTTGATTTTCCAAAACACATACTGTACAGGCAAACACAACAGGCTACCATTTTCAGGGCCCCCGAGACGGCGGCGGTAACTGAGCTCCGCACACAGCGACACGTGTTTTTTAATTACCACGACCGACCGGACCTTTGGTCGGGTGTGAGTCGGTTGGAGCCACGCTGGGAATTGCCTGATGTCTCCGAACTCTAACGGGGCCAGCAGAAGGACGAGGGAGGCGCTAATCACGTAGATTGTTCACACCGTCCTGAAAAAAAGGTCTGATTAGGAAAAATGCAACCAAAAGAAATAACCCATGTGGGCGACGTAGATGATTGATGAAACATCATAATTGATACATACGATATGAACTACCAAACAGTTGACCATCTACAACACTGAATTACTGCTTACATGTCTGCGCATCAATGATGCAGTCAGTGATGTATAAAAATGTGATAGTCAGTCAGCACTTTGGTAGCTCAGTAGTTCCACGAAACACATTAACTCGCTGTCGTGTCCTACTAAAGACCCGGCCGACGCCCTAAAGCGTTTCAATCGTACATACAGGGGCTTTAAATACATGTCAAGTTTGTAGACTGTTCTCTGTTACCTAGAATCGGGGGGGTTGTGGATGAACAGAGCAACACAGATGATCTAATATGGATGCAAACAATTCGAGTTAAAAGTGTTTTGTCTTTCTTCAATTCAAAGTCAACGTGGTGCAGTTCAGAACGAACACACCGAGTAAAGTGTCACTCTCTGACCACACTGTGCAGCCGGTCAGACACACACACAGGCGACTCCACTGGCCTGAGGCAGGAGTGTCTTAAATATTGCTCCGGCACCTCGGTGGTCAGTACACACATCACGGCGCGTAGTTTGAGGCGCCACTTAGCCCATTAGCTGTCGATTTATAACTGGTAATGTAGTTATATTGCTCTGTAAATGAAAACGTATGAGTTTATGGCGGATTATTATCCAGTTGGAGCTTTAATGGCTCTCCCATCTGGGGCGCTGAGGGTCACCCGGGGACCGACTGAAAGGGGACAGTCGATCACGAGACAGGGCCCCGCTAGTCCGACGCTCTCAAGATTAACTGTCCCTGTCCGAGAAAATGTGCCTCCTCATTGTTTGGGCCGACCAGAAAAAGTTGCTTTTGCCGCCAGCTCGTCCAAACTGAAGGGAAGGATTCGCACCCCTGAACCCTGCTTCCCATCCCCTCTGTTGCCCATCTGTCCGTCTCGGTGGACGCGGGCAGACGGCGGCTTTGGGAGGAAGATGGATGGATGGATGGTAAACAGCGCGCTGCAGAGACGGAAAGAACCGGAGAGCGGAAGAGGGGGTGTGGGAGAGATGTATGGCAGCCCACATCGCCTCAGACAGAATGACAGATGAAGGGATTATGGAGCTCGGCTACTTTCCACAGTGATCAAAGTGAGGCCGCCTCCCCTGCACACCCCAGGTGGACTCACAGCCAATCACTCTGGAGGACAGGGTCAAAATCCGAGGAAGAGGAAATACCCTCCATTTCCATGTAATATTTGTCTCGATGGGCCTGAATTCCCTGCTTGAATCTTTTTTTCGCTGCAAAGCAATGCTTCAGCTGTCTTTTCCATTTGTTGAAAAGGGACCGTTTTTTCTGACACTGGCGGACATTTCAGTCAGCGCACGGTGGTGTGGGTGCCGGGAGCTGTGTGCGCGCGCAATCTCTCCTCGCGCACGGCTCCGGCACACGCGCGCCGCACACTCGCGCACAGCAGGGCCGCTGTTGAGCCCGCCGCTGAGAATTGTCGCTATCTGCAGAGTTCATGGTGAATCCTGTCGAGCACGGTAAAAACGTGCAAAGAGCACCGCACACAGCACAACAACGAGGCGATGGTACAAAAAAAAGATATAGATCTTATATGTTTTGTAAAAAAATTTAGGAGGCTATCATTATTAATCTGTGTTGGGGCAATTCAGTATTTGTTGTCAGAGTGTCATTTGAAAAACACACACATCACTGAAGAAACGGCCTCAGCTCCAAAGTTTGGCCCCGTCCTTCCCGCAGGCCTTAGTAGGGACACAAATCCAATGTTCCAGGACAGGCACATTACCTAAAATGCATTTCTGCGGTAACGGTGCATTTGGTCGAATGCATTTTTTGCGACTGCGTGCACCACTCGGTGCGCGGGAGCATCTGGAGGGAGGGCGGATATATGCGTGCACCGTATGCATGTAGGAAGTGCATGTGCAGGTGTGCATGTCTGATTGTGATTTTGGTAAACACACGGTATGGAGCACACCCTGAATAATGGATTTGGCCCCAGTAAGAGTAATCAGTGAACCCTGAGCTCAGCCTATTGAAGTTTAATAACATTCTGAATGTCAGAACACATGACAGCAGAGAAACATAATCCCCACTCCCCGTAGAGAGAGGCTGCGAAATAACTCTCTCTCTCTCTCTCTCTCTCTCTCTCTCTCTCCCTCTCCCCCTCTCTTTCTGTCACAAACGGTACACACACACATCAACACCGGTAAAGCCGTTCAGATTGGCCGGTCCGATTTAAACGGCATTTAAAGAGCAGTAAATAAGGGAGTGTTCCAGTTGAACAGTGTTCACATATCCCCCGTCCCCTGCAGGGTTTTGTCACCTTATCACGCACAGGTCTCCTCTGCCTGATAATTGGAATGAAAGTTGCACAGCGCCCTTCGTGGCATCTCTGCGTGTTTGGGGGCGCTGTGCGACCGCGGATGGGTGACTCCTATCACCGATGAACACCCTCCCAGCTCGTTGATAACAGACTCCTTGAAACCGCTCTCGTTTTTTTTTCTGCTCAGATCTTTATGACTAAGACTAAGTCAACGGACGACGACGATATTAAACAGAGATCATAACTGGGTGTGCAGTGAAAATCGGATCGGGAAAAGGGGCAAACACATGCAGGGTTAAGGAGGCGTTAGTAAGTACGGCATTACAGCAGAAGCTCTCGTACACCTCTGCACACTTTCTTTCCCTCAAACACTCGTTCTCTTTGTGATCAGGTCATCTTTATCAATTATCAGACGTTAGCTAGGTGGGAAACAACTGGAGCCTGCTCCAAGGTCATTCACAGCACTGTGGAGAGAAGATTAAAGGGCGGAAGGAAAAGACGTTCAATTCTCTCCTCAGCACACGTTGGTTTCATACCAACGTGTTCAACGGTGCCGCTTTTAAATTGATTCTACTCTAAGCTTATATGTCTGAGATAGAATAATCGTACACCTATTTGTCTGCACATGATGGCTACCCTTGTGTATCCAGCATTTGTCATGCAGATATGGAGGATATTTAATGCAATGCGATGATCAAACTTCTTATACCAAGGGATTGAATGACGACATGTATGTGGAAGAATATTAGTTCTTCAGTTCCCCTCCAAAGTGAGATTTGAGTGGCTTTTAGCATTTAGGTTAACTTTTGTTTTACTGTCTGCAACTTTACTGCTATGGTTTATTCTCATCACTTTCATCAACCCCGCTCCAGTGTCAGCCGTCTGTTTTTGGTGAAGGGAGTGAATATTAGACGTTCATTCATCGAGGACTCAAAGTGATTGAAACACTATTCCATGTTAACTTTTTCCAAACACGCTCGCCATATGAACTCTATATGGTGATGATATGTCAGTGTTTCCACTGCCCCAAGTGGCCCAAAGAAACAACTTAATGCCAGCTTGTTACCATGAGTGTATCTATGGTTGGTTATGTTGACCTTGTTTAAAATCAGACGACGAGCTACACCCTGTATGTGTATGAACAACATGCCGTGTTTCAGCCAGTTGCTAAAAAGGAAGTACTGCTTAGTCTTAATGTCGCATTAACATGTGACATTTGCAGGAGACCTGAATGAAAAGTGCAGTTATATTTGTCCTCCTCCTCACACTGCTGATAATGCGACCCGAAGCTAGAGGTCATTGAACAGGAAAGATGTGAAATGAAGTTAACACAGGAAGGAAGTGATTCTGAAATTGCGATGACTAATGATGTGGCATGTATCCGAACGCCTCATTATCATGGATTTGCACAAATTCGGTACTTGAACGCCTCTTTGTTTCTCTCTGTCTGTGGCCCCTCACTCTCTCACATCTATCACATCACGTGTGTGTGTGTGTGTGTGTGTGTGTGTCCATCATTCACGTTTCCTCACTGTCCCTCTTTACTCTCTAATCTGTACGACCGCACATTTGGCTCAGTGCAGAGAGTGATGAGAGGAAATGTCACATTCCACTGCGAGCAGCGGACCATCACCCTGGAATGTCAATTGGCCGACTGGCGTTGGGGGTGGAGGGACGGAGAGATGGAGGGATGAATGGGCAGAGGAGTGGAGGACGACAGGAGCGACCCTGTTCCATTGTGTGTTTTTTAAAGACGTGGCGTTTTTTGATGATTATTCTAATCCCACCAAGGACCTCTCCGCCTGAACTGGGGGCCTTATCTCCCCTCCGCAGTCATTCTCTCATTAAAATACAATCACAGGCCACCAACTCTAATAAACCTACGACTTCCTCTCGGAAAAAAAAAGGATGTGGAGGGGGTGAAAATGCAGATTACAGCAGGTCTGTCTGCCAGTTCCTCTGTACGTGACACGGGGAACAGGAATGCTGTTTCTAATCGCTTCTAATTCAAAAAGGCCATTTAAAAACAGTGGATTTGGTGATTTTTTATTTTTCTCTTCTTCTAAATCCACAATGAAAAAGGTCACACTTTAATAGAGGCTATGGGGATTATAGGGTGGCTATTGCAATATGGGCAGTATGCACCTTGATTGTTTTTGGTGACTTGAAACACTCCTGTAGTCACTGTGCTCTCGGGGCAAGTTGTCCAAAGTTACTGTAACATCAGTCCAGATCCTGTGGAGCAAGTCTGCAGACGCTGACGCTACAGCCAGCAATTCTTTTTGACCACCATAGCCCATCCTCTGTGTGCGTGTGTGTGTGTGTGTGTGTGTGTGTGTGTGTGTGTGTGTGTGTGTGTGTGTGTGTGTGTTTGTGTGTGTGTGTTTGTGTGTGTGTGTGTGAGTGGGTGTCACACTCGCGCACGCACGAGCTTGGCTTGAATTCAAACATGGTGCAGTGAAGAGGGCCAGTTTGTCGCCCACCCAACATCCAAGGGACCAGACAATTTAAGCAAATTTACTGGCATTGTGAATCTCTATCAGATCTAAACTTGCCCCTCGTAACAATTTTTCAGTGAATTAGACTGTTGCTCATATAATCAACCTGAGAACGGTTCAACTAATGACATGTCCCCACACAACCAGTCCACTCCAAATTATTGTAAGAATTGATCAAGATAAAATTATCAATACCACAATGTGAATTTCTTCTGTTTACTCAAGCGTTGAAAATTTCCCTTCAATTAAACCAAAACATCATCAGCAGAATTCAACAGAAATGTATATGTATTTTTTCTTTCAAGTACGGCAGCATTAGTTTTATATAAAGTAGTTATAATATTTCTGGATATTCATTTTCCATATGCATTTGAAAAAAAGAAATGTGAGGAGCATTTTACTGTTGTGGTTGATCAAGGTGGAGCAGCTTTTAACTACTTTGCAGAATGCTGGGCTGTTTAGTCAATATAGGCTGATCCTATGTTGTGTAATAGTTTAAATATGTTACAAAAAAGTTTAAATGTTCAAAGTGTCACTGTCATAAATGTTGTGGCGTTAAAGTGGCATTTACTGTTTACTACAGTACTGAACAGAATTGAGTAAATGTAGATATACTGTATATCTGGATGAAAATATCTCATCATATATATTAGATATTGTTCAGCCTTTGTATGGTTTATACAATACATATACGTATATAAAAAAATTCAAATTTTAATGTCGTAAAATCCACTTGTCAGTGCTTCCTGGTGGAAAAACCTACCATATGTAAAATTATGCTGTTTCTAATTTTCCTCTGACTATCACCTTTGGCATTTCTGTGCTGCAATTTCTGGTTATTTATTGGCCGACAAATACACAGATACACATGTATGTGCAATACGCTGACTGCATCTAATTACATCAAAGATGTAGGAAAAATTTTGCAAACATTTGCATGTCCTTGTTAAGTACTTGTTGGCAAAATAACGACATGACGAACCAAGCTGTGACTATGCAAATGTGAATAATGATAGTGCATAGCTGCAGTGACAAGGCTCCACCGATGACTGTGATCACTGAGATCGTGGATCAGCACGACATCTGCATTATTTGGACATGTGCATCTTTAAAAAGTGTGATCACATCACTGATGTCTGGCTTGTTTTTGGACTGATGCTCGACGCCTGCACTGACGCTTTTATCTCCTTTTCCTCCCGTCTCTCCTCCTCTGCCTTCTGAAATCAACAATTCCACTAATCACTATCTCCCAATTAAATCTGGCTGGAAATTGCAAATCAATAAAGGCCGTCTGCCACCCTTTACGGAATGCTGATGATATAAGAGTTAATCCCTCATTGTGTAATGTCCCATGTATCATCTACAGTAACATTGTAAGGATATTTATGTCCAGTCCGTGCTCCTCTTCCCCTCCTCCCTATAAATTTAGCCTAGAAAGTGAGGCACTTGTGTTTTTTTTATCGCTCCGCGATGATATGTGGGACGTCTTGAGGCCATCTCTCCTGTTGTCATCTTGTGTCGTCCCGGAGGCCTCAGCCTCTGTTCACATGTCAGGGATGGTGTGGTCCGGCTGGAAGTTTTGCAGCGTGACTGAATTTAGGGAGGCGTGCATCTGAGGAGGGCGACGGCTGGCTGAAGGTGCACGGGAGCGGAGGCACGAGGTAGAAACCCCGAGTCCCAGCGGAGCTGCGACACGTCCGGCACTATGCCCTTTTTGCGTCCGGACCCAGCTTAGAGATGTAAGAAGAGGAATTTATGGAAATAGTATGCATTAAAAGAGACCGAGCGAGGAGCCAAAGTCAAAGCAGGCAGCTGTCGTCGGTGGTGATTCAGAGGTCTATGAGGCCTCTCACTTTGTTCCTAAATTATTCATGCAATTTGTCAATGCTGCCGTCGAGGCAGACTCCTCTATGTGTTCGATGGTGACAGAAATCCCGCGCTATGCTCACTGCTATGTTCTGCAAATCCCTCACAAGAGACACACACACACGCTGCTCCCACAAATCTCCAGCACGTGCTTTTTCTGTAGGAGTGTGTGTGTGCGTGAGAGAGTGCGTTTGTGTGTGCGCGCATGATATTGAATGCTCCCACACATGCACAATAATGACATACAGTGTATGGCTACATATGTGCCTGACTGGCTGGCACTTAGTCTTTTTGAGCAGCTTCAGAATCATTTTGTCTCTCTGTTGTGCGCCTTTGCCGTCTTTGTCACCGCCGTCATGCGTCTCTTTAAGTGTTCCCCCGGGCGAAGCAGATGCAAAGCAAACCGTGGCACACGACTATTCAGGCGCGAATGTGAGCGTGCGCATGCGCAAGCTTACAACCACAAAGACACGCACACCGAGAAAGAGAGACGGAGAGCTTCCTCCCTTCTCTCTCATCCTTGTTTACCGAACGTTCCACGTCTTTTTGTGGGCGACTGCCACGCCATGATGAAACTCTTCATAACGTGTATACACCAGACAAACGCGCACATTTGCACGTAATGAATATTCACACTGAGCGCTCTGTGGTCACGTGTTGGCACATGCACACCCAAGTGAGTGCTGCATACCCAGCCCTCATATGTGCCTGCTGTGTTTTTTGAGTGGGACCATCCTGTTCAAACAGGAGACAGAGGTGGCAGTGTGTCATGGTGATCCAGGCCACTGTCAGGAACAGATTGCAGATAATCATGATTCTACTAAAGTAGTTTGGGCATCGAGTCGGAGCATTCGCAGCATTCTGAACAAGTCGTTGTCCCTGAATACACCGGCGTCTGTGTCCAACAGTGATCTAATTAAGAAATGTCCGCTGAGCAGATCATCAATGTAACGGTAACCAATGCCGACCGCTTCGCCTCCATGACAACCGAGCATCCAGAATTGGAGAAAGTTCCGGTGCTCGGCGATATACTGAGATGAGCCACATCAAAAGCGGTTAGTCACTGTACAGATGGCGCTCCTATTTCATGTTTCAGGGAAAACACTTTCTTTTTATTCCCTGACTCTGTCTGTCTTTAATCCACGTCACGGCAAACTGTTCGCTTCTCCCCGCCGCTGTGCATTGCTCCTTTTGTGACAGGACTCACTGTAATGACGAGACGCAAAGGCTCAACAGGAAATATGATTTCCTCCACACAGCTTTGGCCTCTGCTGTTACCATTCAGACTTCTCCTTATCTTCCAGACACACCTTTTGCTTCGCAGCAAACTTAAATCCCGAATACAGCCGGGGTGAGACGCCGCGATGACTTGCCACTGGGAAATTCATGGCCACCAGGTGATGAGATGAGTTGGACTGATATCATTGTATTAAGCCATCTGAAATGTGCATTATTTGTCAGAGTAACCTCTGAGTCGCTCTTGCCTCTCATCTCATTTCCCTCCCTGACTCCCTCCTCCTCTGCTTCCTCAACTACTCATTTTCTTCCTTCATCGTCTTTTCTTGGTCATTATCCTCTCCACTGTCTTGGAACATGATGCATTAGGACCTGTCACACTCATAATTCAGATGCTCATTATTCAACAGTTGTGTCTCTCTTACCGTTTGTCTCCTCGCATCCTTTCATCCTTCCCTTTAAGCAGGAATATCTATCTGCAATGCCCGACTGTGACAGTCTGGTTTGACTTTTTCCTCTGCTTCGTAACATCATGGGTGTAAATAGCTCATGCCATACTCATCCCATCACAGAATTTCAAATGCTTTTGAATACAACACAGAAGAAATGTGAAGAAACTTCCTCCGACTTCTGACTTCTGCTGGTTTGACAGTTGCAGTTTTAGGGAACGACGGACAGAGATCAATTGTTAAATTGTTAAAGTTTCTTGTGACACTTTCTGGTAGTTTTTTTCTTGTTGTTTTGGTTGTTGATGTTGTTGATGCTACATTTCATCTGGCGTCTGCCCACACTGCTGTGGGTGCCCCCATCTTTTGGTAGCAAATATTGACCCATTTTGACTTATAATCACAGAGTTAGCTTGGATCATACAATCGTTATAGTCGGACTCACACGGGGCACCATCTACAAACATCAACGCAGTACACAGATGAACTGTCAAGAGCGTTTGGGCATGTCCTGCCATTATTACATTTTGGAGCTCTGTCCCTCCGGTAGAAATTTATATATATAAACGAGCAGCACATCTTTCACATCACCTAGTGAAAGGATGCTCGCAGCCAGGTGTGTCCCAGCAGGTGGCAACTCGTCTCCTGCGGTGCCCGACCCCCTGCAGCCCCCGCCGCTTCCTGCTTTTTCTGTCCTTCACCTCCCAGCAGGCGATTCCCGATCTGCTTCATATGTGTTTGTCATTTTTTCTTACATTCTGGAATAATTCTGGAATATGAAAAAGGACAGCCAAGTTTATGTTTCCCCTCTTGCCCCACTCCATCTGTCAATCATGCATTATGGGAAAAGAATCAATTCAGGGCTGGCGTCAAGTAGGCCCTTACCTTCTTTGAGGAGAAAAAAGTAAGAGCTTTCACGAGAAGAAAGGCTTTTGTTGGATAATCCTGCAACAAAGTGCTTCTTACTTTCTGGCTTGGGTGTCTTTGTTTTTTTTAATGGTTTTTCGGGGAGAGTTTTTTGTTTTGTTTTGAATCTGTCTTGTGTTTCTCTATATCAAGGTATTCATGACGTGTCCCATGGTGCTAACAGAGGCAGGTGGCTAATATGTTTACCTAGGCTCTCACAGGCACTGCCACACGAGAGCATGCTCTTGGGTTTATCATCGTGTTGACACTCGAGGGGATTATACAAAGACAGAAAACACCAACGTTTGTCAGCTTCAGACCCAAAGGAGAACACACACACACACACACACACACACACACACACACACACACACAAACACACACACACCAAACTCACTGACACACACACACACACACCGGAAAACTGTAATCCTCCAAAGAATAGGGGCAGAAAACACACACACACACACACACATACGCATGCACAAATTTGGCAACTCGAGCTCTTTCCCACTATCTTCGTCTTCCCTTCACCCTGCTTCAATTCACCCCACTTATATGTGGGAATTAGCCTCCTGCATGTTGTCCGTCAGGCTTTTCACTTCAAAAGACAAAAGTTGTTTCAATTTCCTAATTGATAACGTGGCTCTCGATATTGACATTTGCCAGGCTGGATTGTGTTCCTATGACAACAGAGCCGCTGCATCCATTCCCCCGCTGATGCTCCCCGCGACTCCCTTGCTGTTGTTCTATATTGCATATGAGAGCAGGCTGCTCTATTTTAGGGAGCGACCCCCCCGGTGAGCTGGTTCATAATTATGGAAGGAAATTATTAAAGCTTCACACACCCATGCACACACCCGTTGTGCAATATTGCTCTCCAGGACTCCCACACTGCAACCGTTCTCTCTGTTGCGGTCCTCACCTTGACCCTCACCTAATTCCAACTGTAATCCCTGCGGCCTCAGTCCTCACTCAAGTCAAAACATCGTCTCTGCGACGGATTCTCGTCACACTTCTGTCCTTGTGAGGAAAAATGTGGTCCTTTCGACAGCAGTCATAAGAACCCACACACACACACACACACACCCACAGCCCCCCCCTCTTTGTGTCAACTCCTACCAAACGCCTGTCATCCTTACTCAGTCATACACACGCAGGGAGCAGGCGCAAGCTGATGGATCAATTTGGTGCAGAAAAGCTGTGGCATTCTTCAAGCGTAATGGGCTTTGATGTAGACGCCGAGCTGCGTTACAGAAGCCAGCTGAAGCCAGTGAAACCCCTTTTCATCCGCCTGCTCCCACTTGCAACGAGGACGCGGCCACGAAAATGTGTGTCTCGCACAGGAGTGTGGATCATTCACGCCGAGCACACCATCTTTTACTTTCACTGAATTCGTCTGTTCTCTTTTAGCCGCATGGGAGAAGAGAACTACTTCCTCCCTGCCTGTTGCATATGATTGGTTCTCTCACCTTTGACCCAACCTGTGACGTTCAAGCGAGCAGGGTGAGCCTGTATGACGAGAGCCTTGTTCTTATTCTTGTGAGCCATCTCCTTGCGAGATTTCATCTTGTTTATGAAGTGTGACATTCATTTGGTTGATGATTGTATATCTTTCCGCTGCTACAGACTGCCCCCTGGTGGAAACTTGCATACTTGCTTTTTGTTTTTTTTGTGTACAGAAAGATTTGCTCACATTTTTCTGATTGCTGTGAGGAGCTCACTAACACCTCCTTGACTACAATTATGTTGGACTGGATAATCCATTGAAACAAACTCAACTTGTTACTGTTTCCACAGTAACCCCTGCCATTTCTCTATGACTACACAAGTACAGTGTTAGCAGTAAATCTAAAAAGAAAAGCATCCAATCCTGAATTCACTGGGAATGCCCATCATCTCTAATTTTAATTTCTACGCACGAGAGCAAACCCAGGGCTTCTTTCACTCTGCAGCTGCGGCGCTTCACAGTTCTCTCAGTAACTCTAAGTGTTTCCATCCCAGAGTGTGTGTCTATCAGAATGTGAGGCATGTTTCACTCCCATCACATCACCCATCCGCCGTACAAAAATATCTGTCGCGTTGAGGATGACAACAGATCCCAGTATCTCCATGTGGCTCGTAATGTCTCCGGGATGACACCAAAAAATTGGTGGCATAACATTTAAATCACTCGGTCAACAACGACAACAAAAACCAGGCAATACATGCATTGAAATGAAGATAATGCAGGGTTTGCTTTTAAACTTGCTGTATTTATAACGACAATGATAATCAAGTCATCCTGGGGGAAGGCAATAAACAATAAATCAGGTCAAGATAATGTGCTGCTCTTGGCTCGAAGGCAGAGGAATGGATACAAATACACCAGATGGTGACTGCTTCAATTGTACTTGTTTTAGGCATAGAGAATAACAGACGTGTCTGTAGTTGGCCCACAGACCCATCAGACCACATCAGCCAACATTTCCTGCGCGGCTGCAGCCGCGTAGCAGGCGCACGTCCGCCGCGGTGCTTTTCACAGGCCTCCCTGAAGTACACAAGTGTGAAGACTCACACTCGCGGGGAATCGCTGCCAAGAGCGGGGTCACTTGTTATGCTCCCCCGTTCTCCATTAGAGACGACGTGGAGTCAGTGCAAAACGTTATTAGCTGTGTTAGAGGATGTTTCATTTCTGAGCACCAGGGAGTAAAGAGGGACGAAACTGTGTTCTAAATGAGATGAAGAATCATGACTGCACCGCATTGGCAAGACCAAAGTGGAACCTATTAAATGATTGTAGGCAAATTTCTCTAGGCTGATAAATGGTTAATCGAAAATATGGGGGTTAAATAGTTGACAGGCCGAATATAAAAAGTACGTAGCATTTTAGCCCACTGGTGCAGAGGCTCAGTTCTGTTTTTAACAAAGCAGTGACTATTAAGACTAACTGTTGTGATCAACATAGTGTACGTCACCATTTTATTCAATGAAAGGTGGCATCTTCAAGTAGTAAAAGTAATACACAGAAATATGCATATGCAAATTGTGAGAAAGCTGTTTTTGAGCATCGACTAAAAAAACCCTCAAAATAACCACAAAATGATTTCACTGTAGAAAAAAAATGAAGGTTTTCTCTGACAAGATGCGGGACAAGAGAGTGACGTTCACCTCAGTGGCCGTGGACTTGCAGCATGTGCGTTGCGGCCATGTTTTTAACACAAAGACGCGTGAGGCTGGACATTCAAAGAAATTCGTCCCTTTTTGACCGGGGTGAGCTTTAATCATATCTGGTAGCAGAACATTGACCATTTTTCAGTGAAATCAGCAGCTTTTGGGGGGGAAATGGTGCGGTAACTGGCACATTCGAGTCCAAGACCCTGCCCTATTCCCAGATGGCTTTAAAAAAAACACACACACACGCCAAAATCAATCAACCCATGTTAAGAAATGGTAAAAAACAGTTCATTCAATCATGTTCGTTCTCCTCAAGCAAATGTTAGTTCCCAGGTCATAGTTATTCTGGTTACCGATGCTGCCCTCCCGAGCCAGCAGCTGTCTCACTTCTGTGTCAAGTCCCATGATTGCCTCTTGTATTCCGAGCTACAATATAATAATAATAATAATAATAATAATAATAATAATAATAATAAATGTCATTATACAACATCTCACTAAACTGAACTTTATCTTTTGAGTGTGATGCGTTGACTAATTCTGATTCTGTTTAAAGTGATATGTTGACCGCGACAAGACAGTAGGTCACTGTCAACCAAACCAAAGGCATGAGGGTCAGAGCCTAAATCCCCTGCGTCTGCGATGTAGACAAACAGACGCAGTGATGATTCAGTGAACCGTCCCCATAAGGCCTCAATTCTACTCGCTCGTGGACACTACACAAGCGTAGTTGTCCGCTCGGAGGAGCGCATGCGCCGACGTTGGCCCCGCAGCGCTGTGGCCACATGGGACGCAACGAATCGGGCGGGTAACACTAACTTTGAACGCAGCACATTTATCAAATGAAAAACACAAACACATCAAGTCTCGTTTCACCCAGTTCAGCCCACATTAGTGTTAGTGATTGCGAATCGACTCCACGTAACATCGCAGCCTTTAACATTTCGATGGAATGTCGCACTATGTCAGCAAAAGCATAACGGTCACACAAATAAGTCACACACATCATTAATGATGTGGAGGAACTCGGAAGACTCGCAGGTCCTCCTGGTGAGCTGTTATCAGTGCTCGCCTTATTTTCAAATCTGATAAAACGGCTAATGAAGATGACATCTGGCAAACTTTTTTTTTTCTTTCTTTTTTTTTTTTTTTACAGATCCACACCTGACCGTCAACATGTACAATTTCACTGGTTCATACTATAAAACAAAGCTGGTACACCTGAATCGCCCAATCAATGACCCCCAGTCTCCTCATTTTCAGAATTTCACAGAATACATTTTCCACCAGAAGATGACTAACGGCATCCAAAGACAGCAGCGTTGTGACAGCAGGTGCTGCCAAATCTCAGTGACACTGTTAATCATTATTGCGATATTTACCAATACGAAATAGGGATGTTTGAGGATTACTCAACGCCATAAAATGAGTCACATTCATTTGCTGTGAAGGCCAATCGACGTATTACAAGTAGTGGCCTCTAGCGAATGACAGTCACACGTGGGGGGGGGGGGGGATTACCTGCACTGCATGAGCTTTACTCCTCTGATGTGCATTGTCCTGGAAACGATCTCTATTAAGTGTGTTGTGCTATTATTGTTTATCACTTCAAACTTGGCAAAAATCAATCCAATGTGCCTGACTGGTATATTACACTGTACTAGCTCAGGTGACGCTGTTGCGTGTTCTTCACGCCTGTAACAACTAGTGAAAGAACAGCGACACCTGGTGTCAATTTTCGGCATTAATATTTAGAAAAATTAGATTTAGTTTAATCCACAAATAATAATATTACTAATAATAATAATAATAATGAACCACTTTTGATGACCATGAATAAGAAGCATCTTTGGTCAACCCCTGCAGTTTTTACTTGTACAGCAAGTACAGTGTGTATTCAGAACCTATTATGAAACCTCGAACTCCCCGGGGGAAGAAAACGGTGTAAGAACGAAAACTCGAAAAGCCAAAATCTAACCCCACATAAGTGCTCTGTGGTTTATCTGCTTTTAACCATGCGATTTGGCCTGGAGAGGACTTGAAAAGAGTCCCTCCATGATTTAGACACGTCCGAAAAAACTCCCAAAACTCTGCTGTGTGAGTTCATTCATTGGTTTCACTCGATTCCTCTGTGTGCGCATTAAATTTGACTCCCAGTCGGCTGTGGCGAGAGGAACGCCGTGCTGTGGCATCTAGCTCTGAGAGAAGTACTCGAGGACAAGGCGGAGGTGTCCCAGGCGGTCTTTGAGCGAGGTCAGGGACAGGACAGTGGTCTGATAGGCAGGGTCCAGCTGCAGGACAGACAGCAGCCACCAGCACCAGGCCGGACCATTGGACAAGGCCTGCAAGACGGTTGAAAGGGATCAGAACAGAAACTTAGTTCCATACAAGCCCATCGGCCCTTTAAGCAGCAATCACTTGACATCACTGCGCTCCATTTTTCAATCACACTAAAACTTTCCATTGCTAGATTGTAGTTTTTTTCCCCTCAAATTCCAACAATTCAATGTTTTCCATTCATCTCACTGAAAGCTTGCGACCATCATAGATCATATCTCAGTGAACCTAATGTCTGTTTTTTATCATGGTCATAGGTGATGTTACTGGACCACTGTGCCGCGGAGCTGCGAGTGTGGTTTGATAGGGGAAAAAATACAAGAACACATTAGTAAAGAAGGATTTAGCTGTAGTTTTTCGATACTGTTTTGTTTTGCCTTACTTTTACTTTTGCACTATTTAGAATTGATATCACTTATCTTATCTTTTGTACTTATTGTGTCGTGGGTCGGAGATTTAATGGAACAGTGGCAACGTGGAATAACGGTGAAACTAAATTTTGAAATGAAAAAAAAACCAAAACAAAGCTGGGCTTTGGTTTACAGCAATTTTTTGCATACATGAATTGTACCTAATTAAATAAAAGTATGGGCGTTTAAGTTAGAAAACACTTGCTAATGCATAAGGAAACAAAGATCTCTCGTGAGAAAGAAAACTCAATTTCAGCAGGGAAATAAAAGGCTCAATGGTTCAAACATAGCATAGTGGACACAGTAAGGTAAATGTGATGCTATATAGGGGGGTATATATACCGTTACAGCTACTGTCAAGACTACGTTAAGGCCACCGACCTGAATGTTCTCCTCCTTATCTGGCATGGTGCCGTACTGTCTGTTGATCTGCTCGCGAATGCGGTCGCCCAGACGCTCGTACCAGTCCTGAGCCTGCTGGTAAACACTGTCATGGAGCAGCTGCAAAAGCTCCAACTCACTGCCATCCGCCTGGGAGAGAGGGGACGCAAAGACAGCAGAGAGGTCCAGCGATTGAGTTGCTAGCAATGAGATTTTCAGCGTGTATCTTCTTTAAGTGTTGGTGTAGTTGTGCTTGATGTCAAGGTGCCCACCTCCAGGTCTTCCAGGTACTCTATGTCAGCGGTGTGGTAGCCGTCCCGCTGACCCCTCTTCAGCACCTTGAATCTGCTGCCGCCCACGGTGTCCACAAAGGAGCGTCCGTCGGCCAGCAGCTCAAGGCTGAGGATCTCCAGAATACAGCCGTAGTCCGCAAACCTGTGGTGCATCGGACGAAACCATGAATCTTATGTTTGTAACATATATGAATGCAATAAGGGAAATTGAAACAAAATCTGGCTACGTTTGAGCTTAGAATTCATTTATTTTAAGGGACCATTGACATCCATCCATAATCTATACTGCTTTAGGGCTGCGGGGGAGCTGGAGCCAATCCCAGCAGACATTGACACTTTCACACCTATGGTCAATGAGGAGTCTCCAGTCCACCTAATCCCATGTGGGAAGAAGCCGGAGGGAACCACGCAGACACAGGGATAACATGCAAACTGAAATTCATATTTAAAAATTGCGTCAAAATAATTAAGAATTAAGTTTAAAAACCCTCTCTACTACTACTACTACTACTGCTGTGAGTGAACAAACACAGTGACCTAGGATTATTGACACGATCAATATAATGATCTTCAGATCTGAAATGTTTGAAATACAACATTACATTGCATATCATTTTGGTGTTTAAATATTGTCTTAGATTAACATTTTACATCAGTCATCCTGCTGGGAAATTGAAGTTGCTTGTCCCAACAAATGACCTCGTGCAGGATGAGGATACAGAGCAGCACATTACTGTACGACTGATTTCAGCTTTTTTCCTTTACAGTGCGGCCTGCTTGTACTGTACCGATAGACAATCAGGCTCCGCCTCGCCTGCTGTGTGCTTCACAGTTAGGGGAATGTCAAACACGGCCTCTCCATGTCCAGAGAGTCTGGTGGAAATAACTGTAAACACCTGTTTAAATGCACAAGGATTTTATCTTACTTGACTTTTACCACCTTGACTTTATCTACCTTGGCTCAAATCGGACGCTTTTTAATGTCACTGAATTGGCACATTGATATCTACCCACATTTACAATTTTCAAAATGTGTACATGTCGTATGTTTGGCGACGGGGTGTGATTCTGTGCACTTCATACCCTTTGCCGTGCTCGTAGCTGCACATGCCAAATTTCTTGGTGCCGGTCTCCATGCAGCGACGCATCATCAGCCGATATCGAGGCTCAAAGATGTGCAGGGGGCAGGGAACCCCGGGGTAGGCCACGGTGCAAACAAATATAGGGATGTCCTTGGTAAGACTGCAGAGGGAGAGACAGAGGGAGAATCAGTGAGGCGGCCTCGCTACGGTAAAATCCCAAGTTTAGATTGTATTGTGCTCAACGGAGAGGTGCCTACTTGGACAGTTCAGCCATCTCAGCATCGTGCACCTGTTTCCTCTCAGCCAACTGCGAGGGGAACAGGTGGGTCATGATGTCCTGGAGCACAACTGTGGGGTTGTACTTCCTGTTTTTTAAGTACTACATGTGGGAAGAGCGAGAACAGGTTAGCAGCGATCACACAGTAGAGTATATATACACACATTGTATTCCATAGTCAGAAAAAAAAAAATCGTAATTAAAACTTTGGTGCAATTTTAAATAGAATATATCGATTTTTCATGTAAGTATTTCCTTTAAATGTGGTCTTGCTGCATGTGCATGGAGATTAATGCACACCAACAAACTGATATGAAAAGGTTATTTATAATAGATGTAATAATCAAGTAAAATATAGGAAAAACGAAATAGGACGCTCTTGTGTCCTGCAACTTTAATAATTATCCGTTTTTTTTAAATCGGAGATAAAAATGGGGGCCTGTTGCAATTCAGCTGAAGACAGATGTGTGAAAAGTGTGGTTACCTCTTGCAGTGGCTGTTTGCAGAGCGGACAGCGGAGGTTGTGGTCCAGACTCCTCTCTATGCAGTTTTTACAAAAGGTGTGACCACAGGGAGTTGTGACTGGCTCAAAAAACAACCTGAGGAGTATACAGAAAGACAGGAGGGGGAAATTCATGCTTGTTTGTGCGCGAGATGCAAGTGGGGACTATTTGTGCACACGGCTCGGTGTGCACCAAACCAGAGAGAGGGGAGAGACTGAGAACAGATTGGGTCTGATCTACGACTCTACAGCAGACAGCGTCATTGATTCGGACACTGACCTAATGCAGAGAGGGCACTCAAAGTCAGACACGGTGAGAACACCCAGAGTTTTCTCCCTGTGGTTACGGCTTTCCCCTGCAACACAGAGAGGAGCCAGAACAACAATCGGTGTCAAGCTCTAGGATGAACAGCAGCTATTAGTATGTCAATTAAAACCATTTGTTTGGTCAAACTTAGTGAGTGCGGCGGCGATGCAGACGCCGGTCAAGTCATGATAAATGTGTGTCGGGTGTGTCAGCGTACGTCGGGCAAGTGGTTTTTCTTTCCTCATCGTCTCCTCGTCCCCCTCGGCCGCAGGGAGGAAGGAAACCGCTTGGCAGAGGCTGAGGCAGCACTCGGTACCCGTCTCCAGTTTCGTCTTGGAGCCCAAAAAGACAGGTGAGTTCATCCGTTAGTTGACATATTTACATCTCAACACCTCCAAAACCACTGTCCTAACCAGCTTACTGTACCTGGTGTGCCTCTCTCCTCTCTTTACCCTCTCCCTCTTCTCCGAGTGGATGCTTGAAGTCCTCGGGCTGCGTCGGCCCCTGCGAGCCACCCAGGCTGGTGATGGGGCAGGGCTCTTTCAGGTACTCCGATAACACCTGCAGGATGCAGGACCCCTCCTCCGGCACTGCCATGCCCTCCGCCTCCAGGATCTGCCATTTTGAGTCCATGTCACCACACAAATGAGTCACTCAAAGTTATTCAAGATAAGTATGTTTTGTTTTCACCAGTGGCTGCAAACTAAAATCAAACGGTGATGATGAAGGTAATGATTAAGAAATGAAATGTGTCTGTAAGCATTAGATTACTGTTGTAATTCAAGATGGAAGAAGCAAGAGGGACTTCATTCACACTGAAAAAACAAAACCTCATGAACTAAAACTAGTCAATAATAATAATAATAATAAATATAATAACTTGAATTTATGAAGTGCCTTTCAAGGTCCCCAACCCCGCTTTACAGAATAAGGAAAACAAACAATATAAGGAAAGGAGAGAAAGAAATGAAACAATTTTAAGAGTGAAGCAAAATCAAAAAAAGAGGACAAATTCTACCTATAATACAATATAATATATGTAGAATCAGATCATTTATAATAGTATGATCTGATTCTTGTTTGTGTCTAACTGTACACTGAACGATGAGTATTAGATTACGTATTATTAGATTGTGATGATGTAATTTATATGCACACAAATCTATCTCTCTTGACAACATACAGCATATAAGGGAGTTAGTAACTGGCGTAACCGCCTGTACATATCGCTGTCAATTATATGCAGTGGTTCGATGGACATCACTGTGTCTTAGAAGGAATACCAATGACATAATTTATTTTGAAAAGGCATCAGTGTGCAAGTTACCGCAATACTCACCTAGTCTGTTGATACTTCGTCTAAGTAGCTACTGTGCAAGACTCGATCAGACAAAACTCTTCTAACGCGACCTACTGCCTGAACAGAGCTGCGTAAATCTGCCTTTTGCTTTGATGCACCACATGCATGTAAAGAACACTCAAAGCCTGGACTCATTATCCTCTCTTAGCATGTTTGAAAATCTGTTTCAATCAGTTTTCAAAGAACCATGTGATTATCCTGTAGGATTCTGTTGTTATTATGTTTTTCATGTTATATGTCCCTGCAAGTATATACGCATTTAAACTTTTTAATTTCCTTTGCTGCCAATGTTGAAGATGGCTCCATGGTAGAAGAGTTATTGTATATCAATGGGACCTCCCTGGTTAAATAGCAGGGTAAATAATAATAAAAAGATTCATGATGAGAGGTCTGTGATGTAAACCTTCTTGATTTGGCTCTTTGCCAGAACAAAGTCAGCTTGAAGTTTTAGGCAATGGTGGAACTGGACGAGGGCTTCTGTCTGCTGCCCCATCTCCAGCAGTACGTTCCCTTTTCGAAAGAAGCCCTGCGCAGACAGAAAAAATGCAATCAACGCGTCACTGCATGTCAAAGTGAACGACGCGTCCAGAGCTTCTCGCCGCAGAGGACATAAACACAACCACATCCAAAGGTTAACATGAATTGACCGCCATCTGCATCGTGTATCTGCTTATTCGGCGAAATTAAATGTGGAATTTAAAAGTGATGTGACGCACCTCTGGAAATAAAACGGTTGCTTATATGACACTATGACATAAGTACCAGTTTGCATAACTGCGAATGACATAACACCAATAAAAGCAGATAAAATCACTCTAAAATGGGTCAGCTCGGCTTGAGCTAAAATATGAAATGCTACAAATAAGGCAGCGTCTTTTTTATCTGTGGTTACATGTGTACTATTACACGCGTGTTACAAAACCGACCGACAAAGTGCATCTGCGGTTGAAGTCAGAAGATTTGCACGAGAGCGGACAGCGTTGAATTTCACATTGTTCATCTGTGTTCATGCTGTGTAGAAAAAACTAGAAAATGCTGACTCGTGGTGTTACGCAGTGAAGGCTGCGAATGTGACACTTTGGATTTAAGCAGCTCTAGGAAAGCGTGTTATAATCAGCACATGAATTCTTGAGTTGTGTCTCAGGGCTGGCTGAGAGAGGTCACGGTGAGCTCTGACCCTTTGACCACCAAATTCTGATCAGTGAAATTTCAAAGAAACTCCAGACATGATGATGCTTGGCCGACGCTGTCCCGTCTCTCACCTCAGTCCAGTTGGGACGAAGGCAGCAGAGGTAGTCGAGGTCTGTCAGAGCTTCAGAGAAACGCATCAGGCCCCAGTTGGCTTCTGCTCTGTATAACTTCAAACTCTGGTCGTCTGGAACTAAGAAGGAGAAAAGACACAGGAGAGAGATTAGGAAAAGGAGAACGGGACGAGACAGCATGGTTTCACTTTTGGGAGAGGTGACGTCTGAATGCTCGGACTCCATTTACGCACCTTGATACACAGATACTGACACATGTAATGCCAGCTGTTTTATGTGCCAAGTAGATGAAATGCTTCAACTCATCAGCTGCACCAATCTTCGTGTGAACACATTCACTGTTGTCTAAAGCGGTTGCTCAAGTTAAGTAACATTTATTTATTGCATGTACAGTGAAGGCTTTATTTCCCAGACACACCCTCCAGGGCTTGACAGTGCCAAACTTATGAAATCACAAAAGGAATATGACCAAGCCCCAAACTTACACCTCCCAGTGGCAAATGAAAAAGTGCCGTACACGCAATTCAGCAAGGAAAGCATTACACAAGGTCGTGGGAGCACTGGCGAGGGGGAGGCCGCAGTATTTAATGGGATCGGCAGCGACGGTGACCATTCACGCCTACTGACTAGATTAACTCGGGCAGAAGTTGTCCCTTTTCACTTCCTCGCTGCAGGATGGAGAAAACAAGGTCAATCGCACCAAGACAGGCGCGTGCAGAAGATAAGCAACTCCACAGATAAATTAGCAGAAAGGCTCCGATTGCACTGTTGTTTCTAGGAATCTGACACTCTAAGCTGTGAAAACATTACACAACATCCTCCTGGCATTCCCTTTGTTTTATGTGCAGTTGGGTTTCGACTGCAGAAATGTACAGAAAACCTCTCCTTAAAAAAAGCTAAGAAGGAGCATCTGGACACGGATTTCTGACCCAGTTACACATTCGGGGCAGAAATAGGCTTCAACGGGGGATATGACAAATCCAATGTCATCAGGAACGCGAGACAACGTGATTCCTGTATTTCCCGCCATTACACGTGTATCTCACTGTTGCACCAATGTGTATGTCGGCTGTGTTTCGTGAATGGGATGTCACCATCAGTCATCAGCCAGGATTGTGCGCAGGACATAAAAGTTGGACTCCGAACTAGTCTGTCTTTTAGTTTGTGGTAAACACGCTTTCCATTATTCTTTCATACAAGCAGCCCCGAGGGCAACTTTTCAGCACTATCACTTCCTGTAAAAAGTTTTAGAGCAACCCCCATTTTCCCTTTTTTTTCAGTTTTTAATGAAATTTGAAGGGGCAGTAGCGGTTTTGGAGAAAGATTGTTTCTGGTCTGGGCACGAACCCGCAGCCTCCGGCACGGGAGACGGACGCGCTTTACCAAAACCCCTGAGTCGTGGCATCTGTCGCCAGCACGTCTCTTGAGGTGTCGGGGGAGTGATGTTTACATACTACACACAGTGTGGTGAGGTGCAGCCGCACCATCATTTTTTGTTTTCAATTGACAGAGCCGAGGCTGTGCCAAAAAAACAAACAGATATTTTGTTTTGCGACCGTGAGGAAGAATTAAGAGCTGTTTACTGCCGCAGTGGAAGAATGAAGCCATGAAAGTTCATGCAAAAACTAAGTGCCCTGCACAGAGACAGTGTTGGAGCGTAGTTTGTGTTACCACTGCACCCTGTGATGCATCACTAGGTCAATACTGTACTGTGGTGGCGTGTGACCTTTATCGCGGTGGTGAGAAGATGAGTGGCACAGGAAGACGGACCGGTTTAGTAAGAGAGAGGCTCATCATCCTGCGGTGAGATGGTGAACCAAAAACCTTTAGAGGAACAGAGCCAGGCGGTCTGCAGACTTTCACGCTGTGCATGTGTGGGAACCTCTGCAACAGTATAGGTACAGTAAGTGAAGCACAATTGATTTGCATAGTTAAAAGGACACCATGGGGGGGTCCAGGGGTGTAGCACCAAATTCTGGGCCCCCTTACATAAGCAGTCTCTGTGGGCCCCTCTCAGAGAACCTACACTACTTTTTTGAAATGCATGGTCTCCAAACCAATGCATTCAGCCGATTCCTCCTGACAAATGTCTCTTCTTTTCTATTCAAAAACAGACACTGAGCGGCGTTAATTCAAATGACAGCGGGAGAGACTTTTGGAAAGGCGGCGTGAGCGCACACGCCGGACGCTTTTACTCACCCGTGTCCAGCCCCTCGTCGGCGATGCGTAAAGCCTCGGCGAACGCGTTGGCTTTGAGCTTGTCCAGGATGCCGCACTTGGTCCGCGCCTCGTCGGGGCAGCACTTCTCCACGACGCTGATGAGCAGCACGTTGTTCTTCGAGCCCCGCACCTCGCGCTGCCTCAGGCGCGCTTTGCACGCCGGGCACTTGGACGGCAGGTAGCCGCCGACGCACCGCCGGCAGAACGAGTGGCCGCACGACACCGTCACCGGCTCGCACATCAGGAAGAGGCAGAGCGGACACTCCAGCAGCTCCATGGCCGGGACGCGTTATGTCACCGCGACGATGGGCCCCAAGCGAGGAGGAGGAGAGAGAGAGAGAGAAAACAACCCCCCGCACTTTATTCCCTTCGGGGCAACGCGGACGCACGAGCTGTTCCGTGTTGGAGCGGCAGCAGCAGCAGCAGTAGCAGGGACAGTGGTGTCAGTGATCCACATCTGCTCCGAACCCGACCGGCTCGTGTCCGGCTCGGATGAACCTAATTTAGGCGCTCACAAATGTCCCCTTCGTAGAAAAAAATGGCATTATCCACGTCCAGTGTCCGACTCGGTCTTTGGTTCGGGACACATAACACCTATGCCCCCCCTTCACGCGGGGTGAACAAATGAAAAGGCAGGAAGAAAAGAAGAAGAAGAAGAAGAAAAGTCAGCTTGCAGCCCGGTGTTCCGCTCCAGACTCCGGTGCGCAAAATGTGCACGTTGATATTCGCTCCATTAAAAAAAAAAAATTAAGAAAGCCTGTGTCCGATTTCAAGTGGCGTAAGGACGTGCGCGCTGCCACAGAGCGGGGTTACTGTGTAACACCATTACGTTACATAAATAAAGACCACGTGACGCCGCAGCGCGACAGCCCATTGGACGACGGCACGGCTTTCCGCCCTGTTGTGAAACACAAGGATGCCGAGTTTCATAACAGAAGTCCTGCGACAAGGACTGATGGGGTTTTTTGACTCAAAAAAAACAACAACCCACCGGGTAAATATGTCGGTGACAGGACACCGTGCCGAGGACCATTCAGCTCGACGGAGCAGGACACTGGAGACGACCCCGTCTCCGTGTGGGGGAATCCCGGCAGCAGCAGGATGGGGATAACAGCCAGGGGGCCGAGGTGGCAGGGCAGTGACATAAACCCGTTATGCTTATTGCCCACCTTTTTCACTTACATACCGTGGAAAAATAGGTCACGTGAAAATGTGCATTATTTAAGACAAAAAGTAAAGAGAGGGAGGGTGGGGGCTACCAGGGTTCCTATGGAGGTGCGGACTGCACAAGGCTGAAATTACATAAACTGTCCATGAAGACAAACCGGTCTCCTGTGGCTTCAGGAATGACAAGACTATGCTGCAGGGCAGTTGTAAAAAAAAAACAACAACAACAACAAATGGAATCGGTGATATGTGCATCTATCAATACAAGTCAGCGCAAGTCAGGTGGAACCTGTGTCTGGTGGAGTGTCAGGGAAACGAGGTCACACACTTCTTAGATACAAATTGTTATTTTTTACGCCCGTTTGTCTTAAAGGGGCCAGTTAGGCATCCAGACCACCTTCGAGTCGTACGCGCTTTCTGTAGCATGTTCGAGAACATATGAATTAACAACATACAGTACAGCAGCCTGACACATTTGCTCTATTCTCTTCCCAAATGGCAGTTATTCGTCAGATGCTAGAATAGGTGGCAATGAAAAATGTTCGATCCATTTATCCCTAAACATTATTTCTATCTCTTTTAAACAAAAGAATTGTGGAAGTGCTCTTCTATATAAGGATTTGAACCATTTCAGGTTATTCACTAGAGACTTGTTTACATTTTAATAAGAACTTGAGAAAATGAGGGTGTTGTATAACTTTTGACCAGTAGCATGTGATTAAAGGGGCTATATGTAAGCTTTTTTTGCTGGGAGCAGATAGTGGATACTGGTCACTTACCCAGAGTGTCAGCTATTGTTGATTTTACAGGAGGTTATAGTGTTCCCTCGGTTTAGGACTACTTCTTCAGTGCAGACCAGACGCTAGGGATGAGACGGTTCGGTCAAGCCAGGGCAGGCAGGTTAGTTACATTGCCAACATCAGAACAGACAAAGAAGGGATGAAAGAATAGAAGCAAAACTCTGGCTTTGCTTTCCGCTGCTCGAGAGTGGAGGAATGTTTTTTGTTCATGCTGAGCTTGCAACTATTCTTCTAAACTGGCAAGTAAATAGCTGTTAATGCCAACATTGGCTATGTTGCAATAGCAAATCGTACAAATGGCTCCGTTTTACATTTGCATAATGAAACAAGTGAACATGCAGGAGCTTAACAGGCAGACTGGTATGACCGGAGAGAACAAAAGAAAGTTACATGTGCTTTCATGAAAACATTGAGGGAGGTGAAAGGACTTAAAGGAGTTACTGTGTAACTAGAGTACACAGTATACATACTAACCTTTCCCTCACCACCCTGTGCAAGTCACTGGGACAGGACTTCAATACTTTGCAAATGTAAAAAGTCAATAATGGATTGAAGCACACAGGATTCCAAGTGATGTTGATGCAGTTCCTGTACAAACACTAAAAATTTTAAATCAATGCTTTTGTGACGGCATTGCACCCCAAATGGAATTAGACATTTTTATTGGTTTTATAACAAAAAACTTAAAGTTGGCACCCCAGTTGATCTGTGTGATATTGAAATTCTTTGAATATCTTCACAGGAAGTGGTAATTATATCTACACAACCGATTTAAA